>NC_056739.1:1140633877-1140698877 GCF_019279795.1 Protopterus annectens
TTTTCGAATTCAGTAAGCCTGTTTATTTTTTCTGGGTGCTGCATTTTAATTTACACTAGAAAAGAAAGGGTTGAATGTCTTGTTCATATTCTATCTACCAATAACCTGGTGACTCATTTTGCACCTTTAAAATGGTTCACAACAGATTAATTTAATTTAGCAGGTCAGTGAACTTTAAAATTTATAAGTGTTATGCAAAGTTATCTTTCACAAGGTAACTGGCCATCTTGACAGGTTGCATTATCACAAAGCTAGTTTGTGTGAAGAATGATGCCCACAAGTACAGCTCTGTACAAATACAATAACTTTACGAACCACTCACATCTTTACTAGCTTTCAGTGTAAAAAATAAATTGATCAGTATTAACTTGCATACTGTATGCTCTTTTTCCACAAAAAGTGATAGTTACCTTTACCCGTTTTGCTTCCAGCTTTCTGAGTGGCACACCCTTTACTATGGCATTCTTTATCACCAAATGAAGTAGAAGAAAGCACAGACAGCAGTAATGATTCATCACTCTTTCTGCAAGTTTTACCTTCAGATTCAGAAGCATCAAGGCAAATTGATGTATTTGAAGAAATAAAGTCATTTGCCTCTTTTAGATGTGATTTATCAAACACCTCCTGCCTACTTTTCTGTAATGACAAAGTACTGACAGAGTCTTCCACATTTCCTGAAGATGATTTATGGTTTTCATTTATTGCATTAATCTGCTCATCTGAGGCAGATTTCTGTGGTGTTTTGTAGGGTTTTGTCAAAGAGGTTTGACGTGTCTTCAAGTCAGAGCTGGGGCTTATTTTGACCTTCCCAGAGGTATCAAAATCATCCAAATCATCCCAATCATCAACATCAATAGCAGATTTAAGCGAGCAGTCCAGCTCAGGTTTCTTGAGCATGCCGTTTTTTTTGAGCAGGTCATCCATCTTCCCAGCTCCCATATTTGACTTCTCATTTTCTTTAACAAATGGCGTGGTTCTGCTGCTGTGGTGTAGCGATTCTTGTTCTTTTCCCCTGCAGTCTGGCTGAAAGAAACTTGTGCTAGCCACCTGCTCCTTGGGTTTGGTCAGAGAAAAATCCTGACAAACATTGGCACTCCTGTCCTTCAAGGCATTAAAGTTCATTACTTTTGAAAAACTGGATACTGCAGCACAACTAGAAGGGTTCGTTTTTTTAAATGTGAATCCCCTGCAAATTAAAAAACATACATGAAATACAAGACTACAAACAGTTCATCTGGTTATAGAACTTAAAAGAAAAATTCTGTACAATACAATTAAAGGCTCACCTCTTCCACTGCAGATTCTGTGCAGCCCTCATACCCCCCTTTAAGCACTTCACTTCTAAATACATTTGTCCTACCCCTAGCTGTGCTTCAAAACACTGCCAGCTTCTCCAACTTCCAGCAAATTTCCTTCCTAAAGATTCATTGTGCTTTCACATTTACCCTGACACTTTCCTTCCATTTACACCAACTCTTTACACAAACTTTCCATAATCAGCATTGCCTTCTTTTTTTTGTCCCCCCTTGGGACGTCAATGGCCCAACACCCAGTGCCTCACATCCATGCCAGGTTTAGCAGCTTGTCTCCTACCCCCCCCCCCGACTTATTCTGGTATTGCTGGGGCCAGTTGCAGATGTTAAGGACATCCTGTGGGCTCAGTCATCTCTGCTTCATTCCTGCCCCCCACCCCTTTTGGATGCCATACCCTCCCACACTCAATTCATCGAAGGGCAACACCCCTTAAGGGAGTATCATTAAAGAACATCCCCTTCCTTCTACTCTGACATTCACACTAGACCCAACCATACCATTAGAAATTAAAGCCATGTACTTATCTTAATGAACAATAATGAAAAGTTTGAGTTGTACAAGTTAACGTACCATAACAGTAAAAACTTAACAGATCATGGCAGTAGCCTTAACTACATAGGACATATCCTGCCAGTTTACAAAGCTTTGGACTTTTTTATTAAATACCATATGTAATGGTATAAGAGGGACGTATGGGCAAACAATCAGATTTTCTTTCCAAAGGGGAGGCTAAATTGTAAAACACCAAAACAATTTACTCAAAATTAGCAGTGACCATCATGGCATGTAGGGAGAACAATTGTTAAGTATTGTACCACACCCCAGCCTGGAAACAGTGAGAAACAAAAAAAAAAGGGGGGGTGGAAGGGTGCTAAAATGTAGTGCTCTGTTTGAGCATCTAATGCTATTTTAAGTTAACTTACACAACTGTACTATATTCACTAGATTACCATTGTAGTGTTAACTTCGTGGAACAACTGCCACACCTTAGGACAAAATGGGTAGATGGAAAAGGTCCAGAGTCTTCAGGTCCTTGATGCAAGGCTTTTGCAAATGCTGCTCTACCTCTGCAAACTGAGTTCAGCTTCTAGTGTCTAATAAAAGTGTATACTGAAGACCAAGTATCTGCCTCCAGGACAGACCCCTAGAGGCCACTGTTTTCCACAAAGTTGAACTGCCTAAAAATGTTTCTGGAAATTTTTTTCTTTAGAAAGGTAAAGATTTCTTTACAAGGGTAAAAAGACTTGGTCAACGTTCTTAAAATCTTTAATCCTGTCCAGGTAAAATCTGAAGTCTGTGAGCATCGAAGGTATGCAGTACCGTCTTTCTCCTTTGTTTTTGGGTTCAAGATAGAAAACATGGAAATGAATGGTCTGACTTAAGGTAAGCTCACAAAACCTTTAGAATAAAAAGGGTTCATTTTAATATTCATCTTGTCCCTGTGGAAAATCAAAAAAAATGTACACATTAGGGTCTGTAAATTTGGTACACATCTAGTACATAAAAATCAGAATAAGAGCTAAGCAGTCTTCTATATGAGACTTAAACTAATCATCCTTGACATCCACATCCCACCCCCCAGTAAGGGAACCTCCATAAAAAACTTTTCCTAAGCCAACTTCATGCTACTCGCGTCAGAAGTGAAACTTCTTGACACCCATACAGACAGGAACTGAAAATTTGACTGCTGATTCCTACACTAAGGCACTGTACGAGCACATCCACTCATATATGAATCGTGCCACCCCAATAGAACCAAGAGGCTCTTCTGCAAAAAAAGGAAGCCAATCTAATGGTCCCTTTTCATCAACAAACTTTAGAACAAAAGAAGAAACTGTTGCACAAAAGAGGAAAATCCCTGGATGAAAAAAACTCCCTTACCAAGAAGCTGAATCCCTCATAAAATCCTCCAAAGCTAGTTACGAAAATAAAACTGCCAAAGATTCCAAAGATAACCACAAGGCATTCTGTAGCTATGTCAATCTAAATGGCAATGCTCAGATCTGCTCTGAGCTACAACAGAATGGCATTAAATATACTGATCCCAAGGATATTACCAATATCCTGGCAGATCGATTTAGTGCAAACTTCACCCCCCACCCCCTAAAGGTCCCATCTCAACACCGAAAGACTGCCAAATTCCGGTAATAACAGCCACACAGGTAAAAAACGCACTCTCCAAAGCTATGAATACAGGATCCATGGGACCAGACGACATCCCAGGCTGTGTACTACATGAACTACAAAATGAACTGGCACCTCACGTAAGTGTCATGTTTAATCATAGCCTCACCTCAGGCTTCATGCCCACTGAGTGGCGCACAGCTACAGTTATCACACTCCACAAGGGGGGATCCACCATCTCTGAAGTATAGACCAACACTAACGGACTCTAGCTAACAAAGTTCGCAGATGTCTGCAAACTGGGAGCCACTATTGAATCCACAAATTATGTGGATATTCTAAAAAAGGGCCTTGCAGAAACAGATGCTTGGTGCCAGAGCCATGGGCTCAAGCTCAATGCCAAGAAATGTATAGTTATCCCCTTCGGGGAAAAAACACGTACCCATGAATTACCACATAGGTGGCAGTACACTAAACACCGAAAGTGTGATAAGAGACTTAGGGACACAGGTGGACAGTGGTCTCACCTTCGATGACCACATCGCCACAACAGTCAGGAAATCCTTCTATGTGGCACACCTCATCACTAAGGGCTTTTCATCCAGAAAAAAGGAGGTCATTGTCCCACTGTACTCATCCCTCATTAGACCCATTATAGAATACAACGCCCAGTTTGGTATGTATCTCTCAAGGCATCTGCAACAACTGGAAAGGCCACAGAAACATCTCACTAAAAGAATCACAGGACTAAAGCAGATACCCTATGCTGACAGTCTAAAAAAAAAAAAACTCCACCTATACTCTGTCGCATAACGTCTACTCAAAGGCGATCTCTGCTTAATATACAAAAGGCCATGTCAAACCCAGAGCTGTTAGACATGCTACACTTGAAATCCCAAATCCTCAGAGAAACGCACTCCAGGGATCTATACCTTGTCATCACAATGAACAAAACATGCTGGAGTGATAGGTTCCTGACCCAGAGACTCCCCAGACTCTGGAACAGACTGCCCATTAATGTCAAGCAGAGCGCCTCTTTGGCCCTCTTCAAAAGGAACCTTGATGATTGGATGGGAGATAGGAAATTCCACCCCGGGGATCACGTCAGTCGCCCTGCTAGACAGGGGTCCAGAGAAGTAAATACTGTGGGAATGAATAGTCAGGGAATTGTTATGGCTAGGCTTGTATAGGCCCTAGGGCCGATACCTAGTACCAACCTATGAACTGGCTACAGGTTCAAAAGGGGAAAATACACTTTTCCAATACAAAATTAAAATATTAAGGAGGTGTCACTTGAGGTGGTCTAAAACATGAAACTCAGTCCAAAAACTGTTGGACTTGAAATAAGGAAGGAGGCAGATTCAAAGACAAAGAAAAGGCAAAAAGTACAACCTTTAAAAAGTGTAAACTTCAGAAATGAGCAATTTTACACATGTAATGGAGAAAGTACAGTTTTGTACCTACCATAAACGTAGATGTTCGAGTGCTAATACAGCTGCAGTAATCACAGATGGGTTTTCAGCCATCAGGCGGTCCCTCGGTCGGCCGAATTCCAAAGTCTTTGTCCGGCATCGGTTGTCGTCGCTTACTCTTCTGACGTCAGGAAGGCCAGAGTATATAAGACACAGCTGACTCCATGTTCTTCAGTCTTTCTTGCCCCAGATGACAGGTGCCCCCAAAAGGAAGGCTATACATAAATAAGGCTTATCCACAAATGCAAGCAATGCAATGTAATGCAAAATCAGTGTAAGCAAGCAAATAAAACATAGCAGGATAACCCAGTCAGGTGGTATGAAGAGGTTGTTAGGCCCCATGCCCTTACCAAGTGGGGAAGGAGGGAGGGAAACCTGTACTGCAGCTGTATTAGCACTCGAACATCTACATTTATGGTAGGTACAAAACTGTACTATGTTCATAGTGCATACAGCTGCAGTAATCACAGATGAGTAGAGTCCCAAAGCTAAGCATAGGGTGGAAGGTACTACGAGGAACTGGGTTGAGCCAAAATGCCCTGCAAAACAGCAGTGGCGAAGCCTGCTCTTGTTCTGGAATATAAGGGCAGGTGGTAGTGTTTTGTGAAGGTATGTACAGAACTCCAAGTGGCTGCCTCCAAAATATCCTTAGTAGGAACACCTCTGAGGAAGGCTGTAGAGGTGGCTGTGGCCCTGGTGGAGTGAGATCTGATACCAGTAGGGACAGATTTCCCATGATAGGAATAACAAAAACGTATGCAGTGGCCAATCCACTTGGAAATGGTCTGTTTGGTAACTGGTTTCCCTTGAGCCCCTACGGCATAGGACACAAAAAGTTGTTCTGATTTCCTGAAGGACTTTGTTCTGTCCAAATAGTAACGTAGCTGCCTATGGATGTCTAAAGAGTGAAGCAGCCTCTCCCCTTTGTTTTGAGGGTTAGGATAAAAGGTAGGTAGGTTTATGGCTTGGTTTAAGGCTACCCTGGATACCACTTTTGGCATAAAAGATGGGTTGGTACGAAGGGAAACTCTGTCCTGATGGAAGATGAGGAAGGGCTGCACCGCCATGAGGGCCTGTAGTTCAGAAACCCTACGAGCTGAAGTGATGGCCAGAAGGAAAGCTGTTTTCCAGGACAAATATTGCAGATCTGTTGAGGCAGCAGGTTCAAAGGGAGGCAATGTTAATTTTTCTAGTATGTAATTAAGGTCCCAGGCTGGTATTGGTTGCTTCCTTGGAGGTCTTATATTCTTAGCCCCTCTGAGGAACTGCCGTAAGAGTGGGTGAGAGAATAAAGGAGGATCCGTGTTGAATTCTGCAGAAATGGCTGAGGCATGTATTTTTATGGAAGAAAATGAAAGTCCACTGTTCAGCAGTTCAGCTAGGTACTGTAAAACCTGAGGCAAGTTCAATTTTCTAGTGTCCTGGCCTCTTTTCTCATTCCAGCAGCAAAACCGCTTCCATTTTGCGGAGTAAACTTTTCTAGTAGATGGTCTTCTGGCCTCCAAAATGACATCCTGCACCTCCTTGGAGAGTAGGGTCTGTTGTGATGTTAAGGAATTTTCCATGCAGCGAGGTTGAGTGTTTTCAGCTGACTGTGGAGAGTTTTGTAGCTGTTCTGAGTCAGCAGAAGAGGTATTAGAGGCAGGGACCAGGGAGGAGTATGTGTTAGGCTCCTCAGGAGTGGATACCAGTGTTGCCTTGGCCAATCTGGAGCAATCAGTATCATCCTCAGTTTGTCTGTTCTTGCTTTCAAAAGCACCATGGGCAGAAGAGGCAGAGGTGGGAATGCATAAACTGTCCATGCTGTCCAACTGAATGAAAGGGCGTCCACTTTTAAGGCCTTTGGATGGAAGGTCCTTGAACAAAACTTTTTCAATTGAAGGTTCCTGTGGGAGGCAAAAAGATCCATGTCTGGCCTCCCCCACGCTTGGATTATCTCTGTAAACACCTGAGGATGTAACTTCCATTCATGTGGATCTGTCATATTTCTGCTTAGAGTGTCTGCCAGTATGTTTTCCAGTCCTGGCAAGTACTGTGCTTGAAGTTCGATTTGTCTTTCCAGAGCTAAGTTCCAAAGAGTCATGGCTAGTCTGCACAAGGGGTATGAACGTGTTCCTCCTTGTTTGTTTATGTACCACATTACTGTGGTGTTGTCTGTTCTTATCAGTAATTGTCCTGGATGCAGTAAGTCCTTGAAAGCTGTAATTACATTTATTACTGCTAGCATTTCTTTTTGATTGATATGAAGGTGCTTTTCCTTTTGGGACCATCTGCCCTGAATGCACCTGTCCTCCATGTGCGCCCCCCAGGTGTAATCTGAGGCGTCTGTGGTTATGACTTGTTTTGCTTGAGGCTTGCAGAATGGAAGGCCTGCGTTTACTTGACATGCTTGGGCCCACCATAGAAATTCCTTTTGCAAACATGGAATTATTGGTATAATTGCTTCCAAACTGTGACTGTGTTGAGACCATAGATTTTTTAGGTACCATTGAAGTTTCCTCATATGCAGCTTTGCACATGGGATTAGAAGAATGCAAGATGCCATGAATCCCAGAGCCTGCAGGATTTTCCTTGCAGTAAGCCTGGTACTTTTTGCTAAAGTTTTGAAGTACTGAGATAGTTGCCCTTGTTTTCTGGCGTAAGATATGCCATCTGGGTGTGTGTGTCCAAGCTGGCACCCAGGAAGGTTATTTTCTGAGATGGTGTTAGCCTTGATTGCTCCTTGTTGATGGTATATCCCAGAGAAAGCAGTAACCGTGTCACATATGCCAGATGTTCCAGTAGTATGTGTTTGCTGTCCGCTTGGATCAGGCAATCGTCCAGATAAGGGTAAATTTGTATTCCTTGAAGTCTGCAGTAGGCAATCACTGATGCCAGGCACTTTGTGAATAGTCTGGGTGCAGTAGATAAGCCAAAGGGCAATGCAGAGAATTGATAATGGATTGAACCTGCAAGAAATCTGAGGTATCTTCTGCAGCTTTGTCTGATTGGGACATGCAGGTATGCCTCCTTGAGGTCCAATGTTACCAGCCAAAACTCCTTGCCCAGCATGGGAAGAAGTTGCTGTAATGTGAGCATCTTGAATTTTGTGCAGTAGAAATGTGTTTAGGATGGATAAGTCCAGAATGGGTCTCCAGTCGGTTCCTTTTCTTGGTACCAGAAAGAGTCTTGAATAAAAACCTTGACCTTGTTGGTGCGTAGGTACCTTTTGTATAGCTCTCATGTTTAGGAGCTTTGAAATTTGCAGTTGTGCCTCTGCTCTTTGATTTTGTGGCAGGTTTGGCATGCCTCTCATTTTTGGAAGAGTGTGAAATTGAAATTTGTAACCTCTGTTTATAATATCCAATATCCATTTGTCTGTTGTGACAATATGCCAATTGCTTGCAAATAATGCTAGTTTCCCTCCCAAAGGTGCTGCCAGCTGAAACTTGCTTGGCATGAAAATGAGGGAGTCATTGGGTTTGCTTCCTGTATTGTTGTGCACTGTCTTCACCACCTCTTGGTGCTGGAGATTGCCACTGTCTGCCTCTATATGATCCTTGTGATTGCCCTCTGCCCCTTGTGCGTCTGTATCTACCTCTTTGGGACTTGTCAGTGGCTGGAAAGGACCAGTTTTTTGAAGGCCACTTTCTGCTAAAACGTGGTGGTTGGACCTGTAAGAAAGCTTTGACAGTTTGCATAGATTTGGCTTTTTCTTCCATTTTCCGTAGTATCTCCTCAGCATTAGTACCAAATAGTACATCCTTTTGTAAAGGAGCATCAAGAAGTTTAGCTTTCACATGATCAGGCAAATTTTGTTCCCTAAGCCAGGCATGTCTGCGAATGACTGATCCTGTAGCAGCCGCTCTACTGGAAGCCTCTAGGGCATCATAACCACATTGTAAGGTGTGTTTACCCACTTGCTCCGCACTATGCATCATATCCTGTAACTCTTTTAAATCTGGTTGTTCAGGTTGAGACATTTTGTTCCTTAATTGTGATAACAGGTACTGTTGATATTTAATCATATGAAACTGACAGTTTAAGGCCCTCATGGCTAGGGTGGCCGAGGTATATACCTTTTTACCCCACCTTTCTAGAGATCTGGATTCCCTTTCTGCAGGAAGTGGATTCTTGGCAGTGGAGGCCTTTAATCCCTTGGGGCCTTGTGAAATGGTTTCAGGGTCAGCATTATGGCCTTTGTAGAGAAATTGGTGAGAACTGGGTACTCTGTAATACATATCAGGTTTTACTGGTGCAGGAGGCAGAGAATCAGGGTTAAGGCAAGCCTCCGAATAGACATCATCCAGTACCTCCAAAACAGGGGGTATAGCCAGAGGTCTGTGCTGAGGTAACCAAAGAAATTCCCTAAGTCTTTTCTTGGAATCTGAAAAGTCCTGGCCTTCCCAATGGAAGTGTTCCCTCAAGGTGTGCAAGGTTTCCCCAAAGGAAAAATTCTCAGGAGGGGATACAGAAGGAATGGACTGTTCTGCATCCGAATCCTCAAAAGGGGAGTAAGAGTGTTCCTCTGTATCAGAATGTTCTGATAAAATGGATCCCTGATCAGAAGAGGGAGAGTCTTCCTCCACTCTGGGACTCTTGTCAGGAGGGGGCTGAGAACCTCTGATAAGAGTAATTAGATCCTCAGCCATTTTAAGCATCTGTTTCTTAGGCATGGGTCCAGGGGATGGGCCCTGTGCAACAGGCCTCGTGGGATGCCTGGCTGCTTTGGATTTAGTAAAGGCCTTAATAGAAAAAGATGAGGGCCTAAATACAACATGGGTGGAGGTGGACCTGTCCACATTAGTAGGCTCGACATAAGCAGGGGCTTCGGTTGTAGTCTGGGAAAGGGCCGAGGACCCAGCGGTCTCGGATACAGAGGACACCGCCAAAGGAGTGTCGTCGGTAGTCAGGGACTGCAAAGGCGTCTTGCTGAGAACCGGACCACGTGTAGCCTGTTTTGGCATGGTGTCAGCGGGGACCGCGGGCCTCGCGTGTCGGTCCTTTTCCTTGCGTTTTTTGGTCAAAACGGTAGTCGGAGTGTCAGACGACATTTTATGGTCAAAAGCTTTACCAAAGTAGTGTTGGGCGAACTCCGCCCGACGCTTGATAGTGCGTTTATTGAAGGTAGCGCAAAAGCGACATCCTGAGACGTCGTGGTCTGGGCCCAAACAAGGTATGCAAAGGGAATGGAAATCCTTATGCGGTATTTGCTTCCCACAAGAAATACAATTATTAACTTTTTCTGACATCGGTCTGAGGCAAGAAAAGTTTCCCCAACGGGGTACTTAGCTTTAATGAAGACTTCGGTTCCAATTATTTTCGTAATTCAGGAGCTGGCCGACCGGCACTTGCGAACTGCTTCTGCTTCGGGCACTGCGCGGCAAAAAAGACTGAAGAACATGGCGTCGGCTGTGTCTTATATACTCTGGCCTTCCTGACGTCAGAAGAGTAAGCGACGACAACCGACGCCGGACCAAGACTTTGGAATTCGGCCGACCGAGGGACCGCCTGACGTCTGAAAACCCATCTGTGATTACTGCAGCTGTATGCATGATGAACATCCTTAAGAGCCCGCATTACGGATGGGTCCTGTTTTCTTATGGCACAAACTAGAAAAATATCTTCTATTTGGCCAAGAATGATGCTAGCACTTTTTCTAACCTCCTTAAATACCTGCGGCTTATCCTCTGAAAAAGGTGCCAAAAATAGGAACAAAAAACTATCCATACAGTCATATGGAGATTCTGACTGGGGGGAGGGTTATGGATTTAATTTATCCTGAATGAGCAAATTTGCGCTTTGAAGAAGATTTAGCAACTGCCCCTGGCCATAAGTGGGGAATACGGTGTTGAATGTACCAGAAGCATCTCTAGCAATTCATCTTGATCTTTAGGAGTACTTAGGATGTCAGAGAAGGGGGGGGGTCATGCAAGAACATTTATATCCAGAAGAAAACTCATCCGTTTGCCAGGCCTTTTTGCATGGTGCCCTGTAACAGAACAGACAGCTTCCTACTAGACAGATTTACTTGAGTTCCTCACAGCTAGATAACTTCCTGGACATCCTCTAGATACTGCACTTTTTAGGGTCTATCCCGAATCTCCTGAAGTTGTCTTGATATAGTAGTCTGCTCTGACAGTGTATGTGGTCTCCAGAGTGTGACTGCCCTGTACTGCCACTTTGCAGGCAATCACTGGTAGCCTGTATATGAGGTATGACTTTACTCCCTCTTCTTTACATAACACATCACTCTGGTTTTGTCTGTCATTAACAGGGGGTTCACAGATGGCCCTAAAAAAGTTATCAAATCTCTAAATCATCACCTTCAGTCTTACATACTTCTTTCTGAAATACACTCCCACATGCCCTCAACCTTGATGGCTTGATTGAGACCCCCCCCCAACCCCTGCCAAGTCTGAAGCATCTGTTGTGACTCAGCAGGAAGAAGGGGCAAAAAATGGGAGGCCTGGACTTAGCAATACCTGATAGGCTGACCATAGGAGCTCCCTTCTTGATGAAATTGGGTACTGGAATTTCTAAGGATAAGGGATGCAGAATTTGGACCCTTGCTAATTTAAGGTACCACTGCATTTTCCACATATGCAGTCTGGGTGGACAAGGTCATATAACCTTGAATTTTGAGGGTATCTGTTGCTGTAGAATGCTTTGATGGGCCAGGTTCAAGATGTGAAGCTGGAAACATGATACTTGGTTTGCAGGGTATTAAACAGTCCATAGAGAAATGTCTAGGAGACACCCTAGGAACATTAAGCTACGACAGGGGTTTTAGACAAAGCTTTCAGATTGAATTTGAAACCCAGGCTGCTGAAAAGATGAACATTTAACTTAAGAGATGCTATGGTGCCCTGGACGGAAGAAGCTGAAATGAGAATCATCCAAGGAGGAAACAAATGCCTTTAAGTCTACAAAAGGCTGCAACTGGAGCTAGGCACTGTGTAAAATCTAGGAGCAGTGTGAAAGCCAAAAGACAAAGATGTAAACTGAAAGTACAATCCAAAGTCAAAGAATCTTGGGTTACAATTGCACTTTTTATGAACTAGGATGTAAAGTCGGCTTCTTGAACTTTGCGAACAAAAAGAAGGTGTTTAGTTTGGAAAGTCCAAAATAGGACTCCATGTGCATTCTCTTCTGGGAACCAGGAACATTCATTAACAAAAACCTCTGCCACTTCGGGAAGGTTCTTCAATAGATATACAGCTATCAAAAATTGTAGCTGAAGCCAAAGGCCAAAACTCATGTCATGAAACTGACGAGAAGTCTGCATAAGTGAAGACATGGGCAAGACAGTTATGATCTGTAGCAATCCCCATGTCCATCTTATTCCAGCACGTACTCTCTTGCTAAGGGCAGATGTACAGTATTGCAAGTAAGGAGACCAAAGGTCTGTATACCGTCCAACATCTGATCCTTGGCAGGATACCCCCCATATAGCTATGTCTGTTGCAACAGTGATAAAATGAGGAATATTGGCAATTTTGTAATCACCATCCATAGGATTATGTGCAACTTAACCAAACAGTAGAATGTTTCCTCGGACAACTTATCACTCCCCTTTAGCTGTACTGCTGTGCTCAAAAGGAACCGTCATCAGATCTATAAAGACTAGAAGCCGCGGTGGGACAGCGGTAGTGTTGTTGTCTCACAGCAAGAGGTTCTCCTGGTCGATTCTCGGCTGGAGTGACTTCTGTGTGGAGTCTGTATGTCCTCCCCGCGGTCGAGTGGCCTCCGAAAGACATGCGTGAATGGGCATGCCTTCGCTGAAGGTTGGGCATCGGGCTGGAAACTCGGCACCATTAAAATCTACTGCCAATCATTAACGGACTGAAGTTCTGCTGTGGCGACCCCTAACCAGGAAAAGCCGAAAAGACAAACAATAACAGCAGATCTATGAAGACTACAAAGTGGAAAAGCCACAACTAATAAATACTGACAGGTCAAAATTAATTACTATCTCAAAAAACACTCATCAAGCCAGCTAGGACTAAGGCAGGGGATGGAATGGCAATGAAAATGTAACTGCCATTCCAAACCTATTATCTTAAGTACACACCTTCAGTTTTACAGACTGAGGTAATAGAGAGCTCGACAGGTCCAAGTTAAAACTCTTGGATACAGCCCCATAGAAGAAAAAGTACAGTTTTGTACCTACCATAAATGTAGATGTTAGAGTGTTCATACTGCTGCAGTCATCACACTTGGGTTATCCTGCCGTCAGGCGGTCCCCGCAGTCGACCTGAGTTCCAAAGTCTTGGTCCG
The DNA here is from genome assembly GCF_019279795.1 of Protopterus annectens. Lineage (NCBI taxonomy): Eukaryota > Metazoa > Chordata > Ceratodontiformes > Protopteridae > Protopterus > Protopterus annectens. Next base: position 1,140,647,047 of record NC_056739.1, read on the forward strand.
GCGTAGGTTGCTGTCGCTTCTTCCCTGACGTCAGGGCAGCAGGAGTATACAACAGGCATCCGATGCCATTTTCTTCAGTTTTTCTTGCCCCAGATGTCAGGTGCCCCCTAGTAGGTGGGTAATACATATTACCAATAAAACATGTACAAAAAATACCAAGAATACCTTCAATTACAAGCAAATACACCACAAAGGTTCTATCAAATAGAAGGTATAGAAAAGTTCAGCTAGTTCAGAGGGGATGGAGGGAGGGTAACCTGGACTGCAGCACTGTGAACACTCAAACATCTACATTTATGGTAGGTACAAAACTGTATTATGTTCATCGTGTTACACTGCTGCAGTCATCACACTTGGGTTGAATCCCAAAGCTAAGGATGGGTGGTGGAGTTAAACAGGGTTTGGAGAAGCTAGCAAGCCCTACAGAACTGCAGTGGCAAAGCCAGCTCTAGTCTTAGCGAGTATAAAGGTAAGTGATAGTGCTTGGTGAAGGTGTGCACTGAACTCCATGTTGCAGCTTCCAAAATATCCTTGGTTGGTACCCCCCTGAGAAAGGCTGTTGATGTTGTTGTAGCCCTGGTGGAGTGGGACCTAATGCTAGCAGGTACCGGTTTCCCATGATGTGTGTAACAGAAACGTATACAATGTCCTATCCATTTTGAAATGGTCTGTTTTGAGATAGCTTTTCCTTGTGATCCTGCAGCATAAGATACAAAGAGCTGGTCAGATTTTCTGAAAGCCTTAGTTTTATCCAAGTAGTAACGTAATTGCCTGTGAATGTCCAAAGAGTGCAGGAGTCTTTCTCCTTTGTTCTGGGGGTTTGGGAAAAAGGTGGGTAAATGAATGCTTTGATTTAGGGCCACACTGGATACCACCTTTGGCATAAAGGAAGGGTTAGTCCGTAGAGCGACTGTCTTGATGAAAAATGAGGAAAGGCTCCACTACCATTAGGGCCTGTAGCTCTAAGACTCTTCTAGCTAAAGTTATTGATAGTAGCAGGGCAGTTTTCCATGATAGAAACTGTAAATCAGCTGAAATAGCTGGTTCAAAGGGCGGCAGTGTAAGCTTTTCCAGAACCAAGTTGAGGTCCCAAGTTGGTGTTGGTGCTCTCCTGGGCGGTCTTATGTTCTTAGAACCTCTGAGGTACTGTCTTAGGAGTGGGTGTGAAAATAAAGGTGGAACCGTGTTGTAGCGAGCTGAAATCGCTGAGGCGTGGATCCTAATAGATGAAAAAGAAAGTCCTTTGTGCAACATCTCAGTTAAATATTGTAGAATCTGAGGAATGTTTGGAGTAAGGGGATTTTGGCCTTTAGAGTGGTTCCAGGCGCAAAATCTTTTACATTTGTCTGAATAGGCTTTCCTGGTGCTGGGCCTCCAGAATGACATCCATAACAGCTTTAGATAGAGGTGTTGTCCGGTTGTTTAGATAATTTGCCATGCAGCCAGATTTAGTCTCGAGCTGGCTGTGCAGAATCTGGATTGTTTTGCTGAGTGAGCAGGTGAGGAATTTGGGGTAAAATCCATGGTGGGCCATGGGCCATGTTCCTTAATATTGGGTACCAGTGCTGGCGTGGCCAGTCTGGAGCAAGAAGTATCATTTGTGGCCTCTCTAATCTGACTTTCAGCAGCACCTTTGCTAGAAGAGGCAGTGGAGGAAAGGCATACACTGTTAATGTTTTCCAACTGAATGAGAGGGCGTCCACTTTCCAAGCTAGAGGGTGGAATGTCCTTGTGCAAAATTTCCGAAGTTGGTAGTTTTGGTGGTTGGCAAACAGATCTATGTCTGGGCGTCCTCATTTCTGAGTTATTATTGCAAATACTTGTGGATCCAGTTTCCACTCGTGGGGATCCATGATGTTTCTGTTTAGGTCGTCTGCCAATGTGTTTTTCTTTCCTGGCAGGAATTGTGCTTGTAGTTGAACTTGGTAAGTCAGTGCCATGTTCCACAATGTCATTGCTTGCCTGCATAGGGGGTAGGAGTGTGTGCCCCCTTGCTTGTTTATGTACCACATTACTGTGGTATTGTCCGTCTTAATTAGAAGTTGTCCTGGATGTAAGAGATCCTTGAAAGCTGTTAGGGCATTCTGTACAGCTAGCATTTCTTTTTGATTGATATGCAGATGCCTTTGATTTCTATCCCATTTGCCCTGAATGCCCTGTCCTGCCATGTGTGCTCCCCAGGCATATCTGATGCATCTGTTATAGTTTGCCTGGCTCTGGGCAAGGTAAAAGGCTGACCCTTGTTGAGGTGACATGCCTGTGCCCACCATAGTAACTCCTGGTGAAGGCAGGGAATGAATGGCATCATTGTTTCCAAGCTGTGGCTGTGCTATGCCCATACACTCTTCAGGTACCATTGTAATTTCCTCATATGCAGTTTTGCAAATGGTATTAGGAGTATGCAATATGCCATGAATCCCAAGGCCTGCAGAATTTTTCTTGCAGGGAGTTGGGTCTTTGTTGCCATCATTTTGAAGTATTGAGTCAGCTGTTGTTGCTTGTCTGGTGTGAGATAAGCCATCTGGGCCATTGTATTCAAGCTGGCACCCAGGAATGTTATGTTCTGTGAGGGCACTAGTTTTGATTTCTTTTCGTTTACTGTGTACCCTAGGCAACTTAAAAGGTGTTTGACAAACGCCAGATGCTTTAAAAGAATGTCCTTGCTTTCTGCTTGAATAAGGCAGTCATCCAGGTATGGGTATATTTGAATTCCTCAAATGTCTGCAGTATGCAATTACTGGTGCCAGGCATTTTGTGAAGACCCTGGGCGCAGTAGATAAGCCAAAGGGCAGTGCAGAGACTTGACAATGAGTTGAACCTGCAATGAAACGGAGGTATCTTCTGCAATTTTGTCTGATAGGGACATGCAGGTATGCCTCCTTGAGATCCAACGTCACTAGCCAAGCCTTCTTGCCCAGCATGGGAAGAAGCTGCTGTAGTGTTAGCATCTTGAATTTGGGTACTAGGAGGTAGGTGTTTAGAATTGAAAGGTCCAGAATGGGTCTCCAGGCTTTGTCCTTTCTGGGAACTAGAAAGAGTCTCAAGTAAAATCCTTGTCCTTGCTCCTGTGTAGGTACCTGTTAAATGGCTCTAATGTCCATGAGAGCTGTAATTTGTTTTTGTGCCTCCGCCCATTGATTTGGTCGCAGGTTTGGCATTCCTCCTATCCTTGGCAATGTGTGAAAGTGGAATCTGTATCCTTGTGAAACAATGTTTAGGACCCATTTGTCTTTTGTGATGACGTGCCAGTTGTGCTAATTTTCCTCCCAAGGGAGCTGCCAAGAGAGATTTGCTTGGCAGTCTGAGGGTTAAGTCATTGTGTTTGTCTTCTGTTAGCTTGGGGCCTGTCTTCTCCTCCTTTCTGGGTAGCGGCACCCGATTGGCGTTGTTTGTAAGGGCCTTGTGACTGACCTCTGCCCCTTGGGCGTCTGTATTTGCCCCTCTGTGGTCTGTCAGATGCTGGAAAGGACCAGTTTTTTGTTGGCCAATTTCTGCTGAAACGAGGGGGTTGAACCTGTAAAAAAAATCTTTGACCGTCTGCATAGATTTTGCTTTATCCTCCATTTTCTTTAGAACCTCTTCTGCTTTCACACCAAATAAAACATCCTGCTGTAAAGGTGCATCCAATAACTTTGCCTTAACATGATCAGGCAGGGTTTGTTCTTTTAACCAAGCATGTCTACGTATGACACCCAGTCACTGCTGCTCTACAGGAAGCTTCCAATGAATCAAATCCACATTGTAAGGTATGTTTGCCTACCTGTTCAGCTGCATGTAACAGATCCTGCATTTCCTTGAAATCAGGCTGCTCTGAATGTGTGCTCATTTTTTGTTTTAATTGGGACATTAGGAATTGTTGATATTTCAGCATGTGAAACTGGCAATTTAAGGCTCTCATAGCTAGAGTAGCCGAGGTGTATACCTTCTTCCCCCATCTATCTAGTGCTCTGGAATCCCTTTCAGAGGGTACAGGGTTTTTAGCAATACAGGCCTCAACTCCTTTGGGACCCTGGGAAATTGTTTGTGGGTTAGCAACAGGGCTTTTATACAAGAATGTGTGTGAGTCAGGGACTCTGTAGTATCTGTCTGGTTTGCCTGGAGCAGAAGGTAGAGAGTCTGGGTTAAGGCTAGATTCTAAGTAAACATCATCCACAATGTCTAACACGGGAGGGATAGCAAGTGGTCTGTGCTGGGGTAGCAAAAGGAACTCTCAGAGCCTTCTCTTAGAATCAGAGCAATCCTGGCCTTCCCAGTGGAAATGTTCCCTCATGGTATGTAAAGTTTCCCCAAAGGTGTAGTCTTCTGGAGGAGATGCTGAAGGAATAGATTCTTCAGCATCAGAATCTTAAGGGGAAGGAGTATTCCTGTTCCTCAGAAGAATGAGGAAATTGAAACCTGGTCAGAGGAAGCATAATCCTCCTCTTGTCTTGGCCTTTTATCAGGAGGGGGATGGGAACCCCTGATTAGGGTAATTAAATCTTCAGCCATCTTAAGCATCTGTTTCTTAGGCATGGGGCCTTGTACTGGAGACTGATGTACAGTATTTTTAGGTTTTAATGGAGTTTTTAGCTTAGCATAAGATTTAATGGTGAGTGTAGTCGGTCTGAAGACACCTTCTGCAACCGAAGGCGTTTCTACTGCACCGGAATCACCTTCTGCTCGGGAGTCGGAAGGGCCTAAAGAAGAAGGCTGCGGCGGCCTAGTACTCTCTGCTTGTGAATCAGAAGCCGTCTGGGGTTCTAAATCAGCGGTCGTCAGGGGCTGCGTAGGCGCCTCACTGAAAACTGGAGAACTGGCGACAGGCCCAGCAGAGGCCTCGGAATCTGGTTTGGTTCTAGGCTGCCTGTCCTTATCCTTGCGTTTTTTATGCATGCCGGTCGTCAGTTGCTCCGACGGCATGGTATAATAAATTTCCTACCAAAGTAATGCCGGGCGAAATCAAACAGACGTTTGATAGTTCGTTTATTAAACCTAGCACAAAACTAACAACCCGTGACGCCATGGTCTGGGCCTAGGCAAGGAATACAATAAGAATGAAAGTCCTTATGAGGTATTTGCTTCCCACAAGAAATGCAATTGTTAACTTTTTCTGACATCGGACTGAGGCAAGAAAAGGTTCCCCAATGGGTTACTTAGCTTTATTGAAGACTTCGGTCTGAATTTCGATTTGAAAATCTCAGGAGTCGGCCGACCGGCACTTGCGAAAGTACAGTTTTGTACCTACCATAAATGTAGATGTTCGAGTGCTAATACAGCTGCAGTCATAACAGATGGGTTCTCTGCCGTCAGGCGGGTCCTCGGTCGGCCGAATTCCAAAGTCTAGGTCCGGCGTCAGTTGTCATCGCTTCTTCCCTGACGTCAGTGCGACAGGGGTATAAAAGAACCAGCCGACGCCATTTTCTTTAGTTTCTCTTGCCCCAGGTGTCAGGTGCCCCCAGAAGGAAGGCAATACATGAATTTATGCAATAATGCAATGTAGTATAATCAAAAAACAGTAGTTGCAAGCAAATACACCATAAACGAATACCCCAATCAGGTTGTATAAGGAGGTGTTAGCCATTAGGCCTGTTCCAGAGGGGAAGGAGGGAGGGAAACTTGGACTGCAGCTGTATTAGCACTCGAACATCTACATTTATGGTAGGTACAAAACTGTACTATGTTCATCGTGCATACAGCTGCAGTCATAACAGATGGGTAGAATCCCAAAGCTAAAATAAGGGTGGTAGGCACTAGGAGGAACTAGGAGGAGCCAGGATGCCCTGCAAAACTGCAGTGGCAAACCCTGCTCTAGATTTGGAGTATAAAGGCAGGTGATGGGGCTTGGAGAAAGTATGCACAGAACTCCAAATGGCAGCTTCCAAAATATCTTTGGTAGGAACCCCCCTGAGGAAAGCTGCAGAGATAGCTGTGGCCCTAGTGGAGTGAGACCTTATGCCTGTAGGTACAGTTTTACCATGAAGAGAGTAACAAAAGCGTATGCAGTGGGCTATCCATTTTGAGATTGTCTGTTTAGAAATAGGCTTCCCTTGAGCCCCTGTAGCATAGGACACAAAGAGTTGGTCTGATTTTCTGAAAGTCTTTGTTCTGTCCAAATAATAACGTAGTTGCCTGTGAATGTCCAAAGAATGTAGTAGCCTCTCCCCTTTGTTTTGAGGATTGGGGTAAAAGGTAGGTAAGTGGATAGCCCGATTCAAAGCTACCCTGGATACTACCTTTGCCATAAAGGAAGGGTTGGTTTGTAAGGAAACTCTATCCTGATGGAAAATGATGAAAGGTTGCAAAGCCATGAGGGCTTGTAGTTCAGAAACCCTGCGAGCTGAGGTGATAGTCAGCAGGAAGGCTGTTTTCCAGGACAAATATTGTAGTTCTGATGAGGCAGCTGGCTCGAAAGGAGGCAAAGTCAGTTTCTCTAGAATGAAATTGAGATCCCAAGCAGGCACTGGTTGTTTCCTTGGGGGTTTAATATTCTTAGCCCCTCTGAGGAACTGTCTTAAGAGGGGGTGAGAGAATAAAGGAGGATCAGTGTTGTATTCTGCAGAAATGGCTGAGGCATGGATTTTGATGGAAGAGAATGAAAGTCCACTGCTTAGCATCTCAGCTGGGTACTGTAATATTTGAGGTAAATTCAGTATTCCAGGGTTCTGGCCCTTTTTCTCATTCCAAGCACAAAACCGTTTCCATTTGGCGGAGTAAGCTTTTCTAGTAGAAGGTCTTCTGGCCTCCAAAATGACATCCTGTACCTCCTTGGAGAGTAGGCTCTGTTGTGATTTTAAGGAATCTTCCATGCATCTAGATAGAGTGTTTTCAGCTGACTGTGAAGAGTTTTGAAGTTGTGCTGAGTCAGTAGAAGAGGCATTAGAGGCAGGATCCATGGTGGGGAATGCGTCAGGCTCCTCAAGAGTGGGTACCAGTGTTGCCTTGGCCAGTCTGGAGCGATGAGAATCATCTGTGGTCTGTCTGCTCTGGTTTTTAATAGAACTTTGGGCAGCAGAGGAAGAGGTGGAAAGGCATAAACTGTCATTGTTGTCCAACTGAAAGAGTGCGTCCACTTTCCAGGCCTGTGGATGAAAGGTCCTTGAGCAGAATTTTGGCAATTGGTGATTTCTGTGGGAGGCAAAGAGATCGATGTCTGGCCTTCCCCATGCTTGAATTATCTTGGAAAAAACTTGAGGATGCAACTTCCATTCGTGTGGATCTGTCATATTTCTGCTTAGGTTGTCTGCCAGCGTGTTTTCCTTGCCTGGCAGGAACTGTGCTTGAAGCTCGATTTGCAAATCTAGAGCCATGTTCCAAAGAGACATGGCTAGCCTGCATAGGGGGTATGAATGGGTTCCTCCCTGTTTATGTACCACATTACCGTGGTGTTGTCTGTCCATCAATAGCTGGCCTGGAAGCAGCAGGTCTTTGAAAGCTATAATAGCATTTATTACTGCTAGCATTTCCTTTTGATTGATGTGTAGGTGCTTTTCCTTTTGGTACCATCTGCCCTGAATGCACCGATTTGTCATGTGTGCCCCCCCAGGCATAATCCGAGGCGTCTGTTGTGATGATTTGACTTGCTTGAGGCTTGCAGAATGGGAGACCTGTGTTTCTTTGGCATGCTTGAGCCCACCACAAAAATTCCTTTTGAAGACATGGAATTAGTGGTATTATTGTTTCCAAGCTGCAGAGAAACAAAGGTTGGTGCCGGAGCCAGAGCCATCAACTCAGAGATAGATGCAAGGTCCGAGCTCACCCTGGCAAAAGCAGCGAGAGGAAGGCTCGGAACCGAAGATCGATTCAATCCCTCCCCATCGGCCCCGACAGAAGAGCTTCAGTCCCTGGACACGACAGACAGAGCCGAGCATGTCGGAGTAGAACTCGGCTCCAATTCAGCAGCAAGGGGAGCCGGAACCGAGGGCGCCTCCGCTGGTAACAAGCACTCTGGCTCCGAAAGGCCAACAAGACTCTGAGGAAGAATAGTAGACAAGGGCAAAACTGGATTGAGTGGCTCCTGAACAGACTGGGTCAGAGCCAACAAAAATTTAGGCAGAGCAGACTACTTCAGGAGTCTCAGTACTATCCCCTCCACATCTTCAGAAAGGCTACTAGAAGATCAAGTAGGGGATCTCGACCTAGGAGGCACTGGAGACTTGATTAGCAAGGAGACCAATAGGGATTCTACAGACCGGTTCCAAGCAGTAGAGTCAACTATTTCCAAAGGTTCAGAGGTCGGCACCAAAGCACCTGTGACCGACTCTGATACCATGGTGCTCTCGTTCAGCTCCAAAGACTGAGGAGTCGAGAAGGCAGATTTTAGTAATTTGGAAGGCGGCTCCGAGATACCAGCTGGTGCCTGGGAAGGCCTTTTAGAAGATTTTGATTTGGATTCAAATCTATTTTTTGAAGACTTGGAAGAAGAAGCCAACAAACTAGATAAGGCTTCCTCGAAGGTTGGCTTAAGAAGACCCCTGAGTATCAGCTTGTTCTTTCTCTACTGAAACACTCTAGGAGAGAAAGCATGACAGAACAAACATGATTCCTGCAAATGGATGGCTCCCAAGCAGTAGACAGCTACTGTGGCCATCCGTTAATGACATTTTCTGGGAGCATTTCATGCATTTTTTGAACCCAGTGGGTTTATGCTCCTTGCTATCTTTAGACATTGCAGACGCACATGCAAAACCAGAGGAGAGATGGGGAAAGAGAGAATAACTGAGGACTAGGTCCTCTAAAACGGGCCTAGCCCTGCAGAAGAATTACACGAGGACTAGGTCCTCTAAGTTAAACGGGCCTAGCCCGGTGTAAGAGAAACTAGGTCTTCCAACTTAAACAGACCAAGTATTTAACACAGACACACACACACACAGAGAGATTCAGTCACACAGGAAAATTTTTAGATGTGAAAAATACAAATAGAAGAGTTACACGAGGACTAGGTCCTCGAAGTTAAACGGACCTAGCCCGGGGTAACAAAAAACTAGGTCTTCTAACTCTAACAGACTAAGTATATAACACAAACACACACAGGAAACAAATTTTCAACAGCAATCCTATAAATACCACTTTAGCGGATCCCCGCAAAAGACAAGAAGTTAACAATCAACAGAGATTAAAAAAAAAAAGGTCCGAGCAGTACAAATAAATCAACAGGAGCCCCTGTTGATTAACAGCGGGAAAAAAACGCCAAAACTAACGATCTAGGCAAAAAAACGCAATGGCGCCTAACTGGTACACAGGATACTTACCAACTAAGGTCAAACAAGTCCACAAGGACAACTTAAGCAAAGGCCTATAATATAACCACATTAAACACCAAATATGCAATATCCACTTATGAAGGAAAAGAATTGAAAATGAGTTGGCCAGAGCCAAGAGAAGCACATCCGAACTAGTCGACGCAGCAAAAGAGATCTGGGGATTGCACTGGTGCACCATGGGATAACTGCTTAGCCACGAACCAACCAGAAGTCTTCAAGCTTGTAAATCGACCGAAAATAAAGGTGAGATTGGACTACCTAACATTCCCAGTTCCCTGTAAAATTAGGAGCACTACCCCACAAACATACACATGATCAACACCTTAGAGACTGATCCAAGGCCAAACAGTGTCTGAAAATGGAACAATTAGCCACTAAGTGGAAATACAAGAACATCTTTGACTCCTCCTCTAATTTTATGTGGGGGTATACATCTTTGCCTCCTCCTCTTATTTTGTGTGGGGTATACATCCTGGAAGTTCAAAGAGCACATTCAGTCTCCTGACCATATAAAATGAAAGTCTCTCTCTAAACTGGATAGATTATTTAACACCAGAACAGTCCAGAGGGCCTCAGATTTCCTGGGCAGTAAAAGGAAACTTGAAAAAAAGCTAGCCCAGCAAAACATTTGTTTTTTGAATAATAAGGGTGAGCATCTTTTTTTGCTGCAGTCTTCTGATAGGGCGAGCCATTTGAAGGATGGGGATAGCATAGTCTGGGAATAAAAACAAGGGAACTGTGTAGCCTCTGAATATCTTGATCCTCACACACTTTCCCATGTGACAGCCATTCAAGGGAACAAGTGGAGGGAGAGGTGATCCCTTACTGCTTTATGCAAGATCTTAGGGAGCAGACTGCAGGCCCCCAGCTAGTGGACCCATGGTAACCCTGATAACATTTTGCAGATTCTGACCTCCATTGGTTCGTCAACCACCTTGAAAGTTTGAACAACTTTTACAACCTTTTCCAGAAACTTTGTCACCAAGGCTGCATCATAATGATAACTGATGAATGCTCTGCTACATCTTAGAAACATGTACATCTTAGAAACAGGCATTGTGAAACTTGGGACTTTACACAAATGGTAAGGGTCTTGCCCTTTTGCTGCTGCAGTTTGGCTTATTTGCACTGAAAGAACCTTGCAACAAATTAACTGAAACCAAGCAGTAACTGCCTAACACTACCTTCAAATCAGATCAGGTGATCACCACAAGATCAAATAAGAAAGCTAAGCAGCAAAAAGCAGCAAAGAAAGCACAGCAAGAAATTCTGCAGGCATCTTTTAAAATAACTGCTCAAGGCCAGATGTGACAACAGATATAGAATTTTCATAACCTGCCATAAAAATGGCAGGGATAAGGACACTAAAAATAGAAGCAGTACCCTAGGACCATTTCTCTGAATGAAACGACTACAGGTGTCATGAAAGAGACATGGAGGGAATCACTGTAAGTAATGGGGAAGGGCAGATGACCCAGAAAAATTTCTACATTAGGTCAAGTCCTGCCAATCAAAGTTCTAGATGCATTATTATTACATGTATGGAAATCTGCACTAAAATCTGTATATGTGGCGGAGGATCATCTTAACTATACAAATGCACACATTGTAGGGTATATTCCGGTTTTTCTTCGTAAAGTCTTTTATTCAAGACTCTGAAAAGTGTGGAAAGCCTGAACTGCAAGACATTAGTTTTTAATTAAAAAGGAAGGAAAAAAGCTGCAGCATGCTGCAAGAACCACACCATTGTCACTGGACTTGCTCCTGTCTGCCCAAGTGCCCACCCCCAATGAGAGATGCAAAAGTTATAGAACCTTAGAAATCCAGGTCTGAGGATCAAATAAACCCATGCTAATCCCACACACACACCTCGAGTTGCCGTACACCCCTGACCTAATAACTAGGCATTTCTCCACGTCTTAGTAGCAAGTCCACCAAACAGTATCCTAAACTAAACTCCAAGCAGGTGTAGTTACCCTACTGTACTCCACCCAAAACTACAGACAGCACTCCAGCTACGCAGGAGTATAACACCTTCCACATGTTTAGACCAGCTACTAAGCAAGGGGGGGGGCAGGTGGAGGTGCCTCAATCTTCATTCAGAAGACACTAATTTCAAGGCTGGTAAAGCAACATGATGCATTAGAACTTCTTAAATTTCTAAATAAACATCCGAATTGTCCTGTACCATGCATTAGCTAGATATAGAACTCCTTCCATGACCCAAGAAAAAAACAACACCCATCTACAGGAACTGGAATCACTCGGTATTCAACTCAATACCTTTTTCCTACTCAGCTATACACTGGAAAACCTATACAACCACTAGTACACAAGCAGAGAGCTTCCTGGACTACTTAACTGTCAATACAAACACCCTGAATCAAAGTACCCACTAGAGGGGAACTCTTGGGTCTTATATCCTTACTCATAAGGGTGCATCTTGCAACATTCCTTGCATCTTTTGCCACTTGTTGGGTCTGACCATAAAGTCATTTCCTTTGAAATAAAAATGAAACCAGAGATCCTTTCCATCCAATGTACCTTAAAAACTTCTAAGACAAAATACTTACTTCTAAGTGATAAACTGGCAAGCGTCAAATCCCCACTAAGCTCAGTTAACACTGCTCAATACCCAGAAACATGCATCACCATACTATGTCAGCATGTAAACAGCAGCTGTACCAAGACCTTTTTAGTTAAGTTCATAATCTCAAAAGTACAACACAGAAGTGTGCTGAACAGATTGTGAACAATGTTACCTACACAGAGAATGAAGACATAGTGAACCATAGCGAACCTACTGGCCAATAAATTCAGCTCAGACTTTACCCCGCTCTCCCCTCAGTCTAGCCCACAAGATATACCTGAAAAACATTTGCCTCCATCACATAAGATCATACCCCAAAAGAACTATCAAAAAGCTACAATTACTGCACTGATAGGTCCTGACAATGTCAGTGGATGCATCTTAAATAGCATGAAGCACAATTTAGCCTACCCTAACACTGTTTGGCTTCAGCCTCCATACAAATTTTATACCAACTGAATGAAGAAGCACTACAGTCATTCCCCCTGGGTAATACCCGACCTTCCATAGACACAGGCAATTACATCCCCATAAGCTTGACCAGCCTTCATATGCAAAGCCATTTAAAAAGGCTTACGGAGCTTCTCAATAAGGACATAGGAAACCTCCATACCAGAACCCATCTCTGTTGGGATTCATCAAAAGCAGACTATGTTTACTTAACCTGGGAGAACTTTTTGAAAAGGTCAGCAAAGCAGTGGATAAAAGTAAAATGGTATACACTATACCACAACCTGGCAAAAGCTTTTAACAAGCCCACACTTGGGCATAGTAATAAAAATAAATAAATACATAAATAAAAACAGTTAAGTAATTTTGGGAATACACTCCTATGTCACACCCCGCTGAATTGCAAACTGGCGCAGAAAAGACACAGTTGATCAAAACAGATGAAAGGTCCCTTCGCAAAGAGACCACTTACTAGTCGAGTCCCTCAGGGTCTGAAGTAAAAGCCAGTACCAAAGGGTCCCGACTAAGTTTTCAGATGACTGCAAACTAGCAGCAATCATTGAATCCCCAAATGACTTGTCCATCCTGCAGGAAGGTTTGCCCCCAAACAAATAACAGATGTCAATTGTGGACTCTAAATGTGAAAAAAATGCATCATCATATCCTTTGGGAAGCTGTCTACCCTGAAGAACTATCACATTGACACTACACTGGAGATTTGACAGATTTATTCGGTATTTGGTAATTTATGCGGACAATGACCTAACTTTCAATCAACACATCTCCATCGTCAGAAAGTGCCTCCATACACCACTGGAACAGACTCCCAACTTCATGTCAAGCAGAGCACCTCATTGGCCCTCTTCAAAATGCAATCTAGACGACTGGATGGGTAACCATAAGTTCACCCCGGGGGTCTCACCTGTGTCCCTCTTGGACAGGGGCAATAGGTGCTGATCGTGGAAATAAGGGTAAAACTAGGCTAGGCTTTTAAGGACCCTAGGGTCATTAGCCTAGTAACCGCCTATGACACTGTACAGCTTATAAACAAAGGGACTGCTTTTACATCTAGAGATGTCATTGTCCCCCTTTACTCAGGGCTCATTCGACTAAATATGTATTATAATGGCCATCTTTGGTATGCATCTGTTCAGACACATGCAACAACTGGACCACCTACAACACTACCTTTCTAAAAGGATACAAGACCTAAACGATGTCTTGCATGGGCCATCTCAAAGCCCTGTCACTATACTCTGTATCCTACAGACTACTAAGACATGCCTCCTCTGACCCAATACTGATGGACCTACTACACATCAGCAAATCAAATCCCATCAGAAATACTCAATCCCGAGATTCTAAACCTCTTCAGCATCAGAAGGATATGAAAAGATGGGTATATTTTACAGAGCATACCACTGCTCTGGACAAACGCCCCACCCATGTATAACAAAGCTCATCTATGTCCCATTTTCAGCTTGGACCTATGGACAAGTCAACAGAAAAATTACCCCAGGACAGCACCCTGTATTATTAATGGATAGAGGCAGTTCCATGGGTCCTCTCAAATTATCTATGTATGATACCAGTTATTCTCACTAGGGTAATATATAACTAGACCAAGAGATGGGCAAGGCCAAACTAACACTAAATGGGATAGTTAACTCAAGCACCAAAAAGTAAACTGTCTTAGGTATAAAATGGCCTGCAATTGCAGCTACAGCTATCCTAGTACTCAACCATGAACAAAAAACTGAATTTTCACTAATGGTAAATAGGGACAAAAAGCAATAAAAGAAAGAGGAAGTTTTAATATCAGGGCATTGCTTTTATCTGTCAATCAACTACTTCTCTAAAGACAATAAAACGCTTGGACCATTAGTCTTTTCTCTAATGAAGACTCGGAACGCCAAATATATATTTGGCGTTCCGAGTACTCCTGCTTCATTAGAGAGGAAAAGACTGTGGTCCAAGGCGTCCTTTTTTTTGGTTTTGGTGTTTTTAGAACTGCCGTTCTTTCGTTTTGTTTACTTCTCTAAAGACACATTTATTTGAATTTGTTAATCACAGCAGAGCACTAAACACAACAGACCAATTTCAGGTTCAGCCCAGAAAAATATTCCAAAATAACAAATTTTGAATCTCTTCGCAATTGTCAAATTGCTATATTTGAAAAAAATGCTGAGATTATATAAACATGCCGGCGATATCGTAGTTGAGGGTCTCACCAGATGCGCAGTAGCAAGCCCCGCCCCAAACCCATCCCCCTGATATGTCATTCATGAATATGCATTCCCTCCGAATGTACAACCGAAGAAAAAGTGCACTGAACTGGTGAGGCCCTCAACTACAATATCGCATCGCCGGAAAGCCTGTCTGTCTAAAGTGAATCGTACCTCTCAACCTCCCATCTCCAAAATGGGAAACACTAGTCCTCAAAATGTGAAACACATACCAACGGCTGCTTAAATAACCTATCGGTCTACAGTGAATCATACCTCTCAACTTCCCATCTCCAAAATGGGAAACGAGATTTTGCAGAACAAACCATACCCACGACCACCAAAAAGAACCTAACTTACTGTTTTGCCAACATAAAAACTGTATTCAGATGGCATCTACTATAGTTTATTCCTGTTCGAATAATAAGTGAATATTCATAGTGAAGTCTTCACTGACTTCATGAATATTCACCTGATATTCGGCATGTTAGCTCGAGGGGGCACTACAGCTCAGTAAATACTAAAGGTATAGAAATGGGATAGATATACTGTTTGTCCTGCAAAATCTCGTTATACCACAAAAATGTCCCAGTCTGGGCAACTAAAAAGGTGGCAAGCCTAAAGTACGGTCGCCGGTTTTCCAACAACATTTAGTTTCTGACCTGCATTAAATAATGAAACTTACATTACATTTTTTATGAGGGGCAGGGAAGAAATGGGCGTTTGTGTACATTTAATATTTTCATCTCATGTATGCACAGGCAAATTAAATACGCAGACCGGGTTGTCACTCAATTTGCAACACACCCACTTCTGCGCGAATCGAACTGGTGAGGCCCTCAACTACAACATCGCCAACATGCCTACAGAGCTAAGTACAACAGAGTCACTCAGTTTCAACATAATGTATAATTATGTACAATAAAGTAAGACAGACATTCGAGTAAGCCTCCTAAAGAAAAGGAAAGTTGAGCGATCAGGGATGGAAGTAAGCAGGATATAAATTTCACTCAATGTATGTTACTAGAGAATAAAAAGGCATTTAGTCATTTCCTGGAGACGCGTTTTGGTTCTGAATGAAAATACAGAGAACAGAATTTTCAAAATGGATTGGGATAGATTCTGGCAGTTTAGGGCTTAGTATAATGAAACAATGATCAGTATAAAGCTGTAGGATGGGGTGCCCTTATTAATCTGATTGCTAATCATAAGAAAATCTGGATCTGTAGGAGGCTTGAGCAGTTAATGAGCAGAGCAGGTTTTGTTTGACTATGGGGCATTTTAGTTTTTGCCTAGTGTCTTCCGTGGTACTCTTGTTTTGGTGAAAGTGTCACAAACCTGCAGATATTCGTGGTGAGTGTATGAATAAGTTTAAAATTTCTTGAGGAAAATAGTAGTTAAGAAAGGCTGTATTCTAGCGGGAAAGAGTGAAATGCCTTCACTTACTGCTATCCTGGAAGTCTTTGAGATGAGGGGGAGACTATTGTTGGCCCAGAATGGGTTTACCTTTTTTGTGCTAAGTGGAAGGAGAAGCTGAAATATTTTCTAGCCACAGTCCTAAATATTTAAATTAGTTAGCATTTACTATAGTAAATATTCTAGTGCCAGAGGTAGGCTAGCCTTAAAAGGGTCTTGGTTCTTAATATAGCACCAAACAGAAAATCATATCCACTAGCTAATGTACAATTTCATAGTAGCAGATTTCTTTGCCTGCTTTGATGACTGTGTACCTCCTCAGAAAATATGTGCCTAAAAGGTATTAAAATGCCATCATCCAGGCAGTTAAATGAAGTTTGGGTACATCAACCAATCTATATCTTGTGTGAGTAGATTCAGTCTGTGAATAAGCCACTGCTTATTGCCCTTGGCCATTAAAGGGAGAGAGACTGTTGCATGAACTAAAAGAGTCTCACCACATTGATCTTTGGATAGTCTTGAATCTTCAGAATGACCCTGAATATCAGTCCAAGTCTTAGAAAATGCATTTTGCTATAAAAAGCATGAGTTTCAGAAATGTTGCACCTTGTCATTTTCTAACAGCCATTCGTACCGTAACTTTGACTATCTACAAACTTAGATGCATCTTGAAACGCTTTCTACTATTTTTTTTACGCTATAATGACAGGAAACATCATTTTTTTATGATTAATATGCTTAGCTCTGATGTTGTACCAAAGAAACACAATTCTGGTACTAAATGAGATGATCATCCAGAATACACTGAAAAACAGATGCCCTCAAAATAAGCAACCCAACAGACCTATACATCCACAATTACAGGCTTATACCACAAACTGTTTAGACATTTCTTGCAAAATTCAATGAAAAAAGGCATAAAAGGTATATAGATTTGTGATTCTCTATCCAATATAAATTCCTAAAACTCTGCATGCAAAAAGTGCAGTTGTGTACACTTACCATAAATGTAGATGTTTGAGTGTATTCACTGTTGCAGTCATTACATTTGGGTAATCTGCTGGCAGGTTGCCCTCAGTCGGCCTGATTAACACAGTCTTGGGTCCTGCGTCAGTTGCTGTCCCTTCTTCCATGACGTCAGGGGTATAGAATTTTTATTTTTTTATTTTTATTTAACATTTGTTGACCGGAAAAGTCCGACTAGGTTCCACAGATACTGTTTTCAGCGGAGGCCCGGGGAGAAATGCTCCAGAGGTCAGGGGTATAGAACATGCAGCCGACGCCATTACATCAGTTTTTCTTGCCCCAGATGTCAGGTACCCCCCAAATGGGGAGCAAAATATATGTATATAATTTAAAACACAAACAATATACCTCCAAACAAAAGCAAATCCACCAAAAAGGATTTTAAGCATAGTAAAAGAAAGGAGAGGTATAGTGAGAGAAAAACAGGGGGCTGGAGGGTGGGTAACCAGGACTGCAACAGTGAATACACTCTAACATCTACATTCATGGTAAGTGTACACAACTGTATTATGTTCTTCGTGTTTCACTGTTGCAGTCATTACATTTGGGTAGAATCCCAAAGCTATGGTTGAGAGGATGGATTTATACAGCATTAGGAGCAGCTATAATGCCCTGCAGGACAGCAATGGCAAAGCCAGCTCTGGATTTAGAGAAAAGGGGTAAATGGTAATGTTTGGTTAATGTATGAACTGAGCTCCAGGTAGCAGCTTCTAGAATGTCTCTGATAGGAACCCCTCTGAAAAAGGCTGCAGAAGTAGATGCAGCCCTGGTGGAATGAGAACTGATCCCCATGGGGACAGGTTTACCATGGTGCATATAGCAGAAACGAATACAATGGCTTATCCATTTGGAAATAGTCTGCTTTGAAATAGCCTTTCCCTCTGCCCCTGCAGCAAATGCCACCAATAGTTGTTCAGAATTTCTTAAAGATTTTGTCCTGTTTAAGTAGAATCTAAGTTGTCTGCGTACATCCAATGAATGCAGAATCCGCTCACCCTTGTTCTGTGGATTGGGAAAGAAAGTTGGCAGATGAATGGTCTGATTAAGAGCCACACTGGATACCACCTTAGGCATGAAACATGGATTGGTCCTGGGAGCCACCCTGTCCGGATGAAAAATAATGAAAGGCTCCACTGCCATAAGAGCCTGTAATTCTGAAATTCTTCTAGCTGAAGTGACTGCTAAAAGGAAAGCTGTTTTCCAGGAGAGAAAGGTTAGGTCCGCAGTAGCAGCTGGCTCAAAAGGAGGGGAAAGTGAGTTTTTCCAAAACAAAATTGAGGTCCCATGCAGGAGTTTGCACTCTCCTGGAAGGTCTTAAATTTTTGACACCTTTGAGATACTGTTTTAGCACAGGATGAGAGAAGAGGGGAGGTTCTGTGCTGTAATGAGCTGAAATGGCAGAGGCATGGATTTTTATGGAAGAAAAAGATAGGCCCTTGTGAAGCAGCTCAGTTAAGTATTGCAGAATCTGAGGAATATTGGTCATTGCTGTGCTTATTCCTTGTGATTGGTTCCAGGCACGGAATCTTTTCCATTTGTCAGCATAAGATTTGCTAGTACTAGGCCTTCTAGCCTCCAAAATGACATCCATCACAGGTTTGCTGAAGGATGCCAAGGGTGAAATTAGTTGATTAGCCACGCTGCAAGATTCAAAGTTTGGAGCAGAGTGTGCAGAATTTGGTAGTTCTGCTGAGACAGTAGGTAAGGTGTCTGAGGCAGGTGCGACATTGCGCAGGAGTGGGTACCAGTGTTGGCGAAGCCAGTCTGGAGCAATCAGAATCCTTTCTGGTTTGTCCTGTCTGAATTTTAGTAGAACTTTGGAGAGCACAGGCAGAGGGGGAAAGGCATAGACTGATAGGCTTTTCCAGCTGAATGATAGAGCATCCACTTTCCAAGCTTTTTTGTGATGAATTCTTGTGCAGAATTTGTCCAACTGATGGATCTTTTTGCCTCACCCCAGAACTATGTCTGGACTCCGCCCATTAGCATGCCAACATGTTGAAAACTTGTGGTTCCAGTTTCCATTTGTGTGGGTCCATAAGATTTCTGCTTAATTCGTCTGCCAGAGTATTTAGCTTTCCTCGCAGGAATTGAGCTTGTAGTTGTATTTGGTAGGTCAAGGCCATGTTCCACAATGCCATGGCTAGTGTGCAAAGGGGGTAGGAATGTGCACTCCCCTGCTTGTTTATGTACCACATAACTGTGGTGTAGTCTGTCTTTATCATTAGTTGTCCTGGATGAAGGTAGTCCTTGAAGGCTGTCAGTGCATTCTGTACAGCTAGCATCTCTTTGAGTGATATGTAGGTGCATTTGATTTGGGATCCATTTGCCCTGAATGCACTTTCCTGCAAGATGAGCCCCCCCAAGCATAGTCTGATGCGTCTGTAGTTAGGGTTTGGGCGGCAGGGAGTGGAGTGAATGGCAGTCCCTTGTTTTGGTGGCAGGCCTCTGCCCACCATAGGAAATCAACTTGCAGGTAAGGTATAATAGGAATCATTGTTTCCAGGCTGTGACAATGTTGGCTCCATAAACATTTTAAGTACCACTGAAGTTTCCTCATATGCAGTCTTGCATATGAAATTAGAAGAATGCAGGAGGCCATGAACCCAAAGGCTTGCAGAATTTGTCTTGCAGATAGCAGGGTTTTTGTGGCCACCTGTTTGAAGAAAGTCACCAACTGAATTTGCTTTTCTGGCGTAAAGTAAGTCATCTGGGCAGTTGTATTCAAGCTTGCACCCAGGAATGTAATTTTTTAAGAGGGTACCAGTTGTGATTTCTTTTCGTTTATGGGGTATCCTAGACAAGTTAGACCCCTTTTTACAAATGCCAGATGCTTTAGAAGAATGTCCTTGCTTTCTGCCTGAATTAGACAATCGTCCATGCATGGATTGTTTGTTTGTGTCTTTCGACTTTTCCCGGTTAGGGGTCGCCACAGCGGAACTCCGGTCTGCTAATGATTGGTAGTGAATATTTGAATATTTCTTTGCCTGCAAAATGCAATTACTGGAGCCAGGCACTTTGTGAAGACCCTGGGCGCAGTAGATAAGCCAAAGGGCAGTGCAGAGAACTGGTAATGCAAGTAGCCTGCTTTGAAGTGGAGGTATCTTCTGCAAGATTCCCTGATTGGGATATGCAGGTAAGCCTCTTAAGTCTAGCGTTACCAACCAGGCATCTTTGCCTAGCATATGTAGTAACTGTTGAGTCAGCATCTTGAATTTTGGAATGTCCAGAAATGTATTTAGAGTGGATAAGTCCAGACTTGGATGCCATGATTTGTCTTTTCTGGGTACCAAGAAAAGTCTTTAATAGAAACCTTGTCCCTTTTCCTCTTCTGGTACTGTTTGGATAGCCCCCGTGTTCATGAGACTTGGTGGCTGCTGCACAAATGTCATCTATGGAGTGATGGGCTCTACTCAGGGTAACTGAATTTTCTTCTAAATGACTATGAAACTCTGTCAGCATTAATTCCAGTGTATAGTTTAGACGTCGTCGGAAGGCAAGTTATTGGTCTATAATTTTTGGGGTAGCTTTCAGGTTCACCCTTAAATAGAAACATTGTTTTATCTGTTAGCCAGATTACTGTCTGTTCGGGGTGCGCATATAAATAGTTCTTACTCATGGCTAGGTCTTCATGCAAAGATGTTAATACTTTTAACCAAAAGTTAGGTACTGAATCTGGACTTGGGTTTTCCCGTTATAGGCTTTTCTTAACTTGGTTTCAATCTCTCTGGCTGTTACTTAATCCAATTTCATATCCTGTTCCTTTAAACTTCTTATTCTTTTACCCATTTATTTATTTGTTGACATTTGTTAACCGGGTTAGTCCAACTGGGCTTGGGACCCATTTTCAGTGGAGACCCGAGGAGAAAAGCTCCAAGAAATGCAGCAGTTTACAATAGAGGTTATGCAATCACTAAGTAGTATTTTACAAGCACAGTTTACACAAATAGATGATAATACTTAGAGAAAAAAAAGTTACAGTGTTGAATATGAACAAATTGGTTTCACAATATATATGTTAGACAAATCAAAGAAGAAAATTAAAGGCAGTATACCTGTATTACATTACAGGGTAGCAGTGTAGTTTCATATTTACATTACTGGTTTGTTTTGTCAGTGCAGGCATCAGAGATTTGGGGAGAAAAAAACAGGCTTAATTTGGTCAAAAACAGTTTTTAAGAAAAAAAGGGGGGGGTTATCAAGTTGGGCTTGGCAAGGACAGACTTTAGATTTTAGTAGGTGAGCCTTGAGTTTTTGTTTAAAATGGGATGGGTGAATGATGGAACAGATGTCCCTGGGAAGTTTGTTCCAGGTTTGGGCAATGGAGGATTTGTAGAGGTATTTGCCGACAGTTTTTTTGGGTTGGTGGGTTTGTAGCAATAGTTGGTTAGAGGTATGGGGAGGAGAATAGATTGAGATGAGAGAAGAGAGGGTAGGGCAGAATGAGGGTTGGTAGAGAAGGGAGTGTAGCATTTGAAGCTGAGATAGCTGCAATAAGTGGGGAAATTCGAGCCAGTGTAGGGAGTTAAGGGATAGGCAGTGGTGTGCATTACATGGCGAGTTTGTAACAAATCTAGCTATCTTATTTGTTATCCGTTATCTGTTTGTTGAAGTTTAAGGTAGTAGTTTGGATATGGGTAAATATAGGGGCAACAAAGAAGGGAGGGAAGGAGAAAAGCTTGGGCAAGGGATAGTCTAGCATTGGATGTTAGGTATCTTTTGTTACGATATAGATGACCTAGTTTCTGGCGAGTCTTTTTTATACTCTGTAGTAAGTGTGTATTAAACTTCAGTTCATCATCGATAATGACTCCTAGAAGTTTAGTTTGGGTTTCAGGTTTGATGGTGTTATTTGAAGAAGTGATAGTAAAGGTCGATTTGTGGTAGGAGAGAGTGTGGGGAAGAAAAAGTAACAGTTTGGTCTTTTTTTGGTTGAGGATCAGAAGGTTATTGGTTAGCCACTGTTCAGCAGAAAGGAAGGTCTTGTTGGGTAAGAGTATGAATTTCGGATATGCTGTCAGAGATACAGATGAGGGTAGAATCGTCAGCATACTGGATGAGGGAAGATTGTTTACAAGATGTGTGGAGGTCATTAGTAAAGATGTTAAAGAGGAGGGGTCCCAAGATGGAGCCCTGGGGAACACCTGTTGGAACAGGTATAAAAGGAGAAGTGGAAGAGAGCCATCTTACTGATTGTTTCCTGTGAGTTAAGTAGCTAGAGAACCAGGTAAGGGTGGTGGTATAAGTTTGGACAGCAGTAGGGGATGTGAGACTGTATCAAAGGCTTTTGAGAGGTCAAGGAAGAGACAGGATAGACGTTTATTTTTGTCCAGGGCATTAGCAATGGTATGGGTAAAGGATAGTAGAGCAGAAGTTGTGCTGTGGTGAGGACGAAAACCATGTTGGGTGGGGGTGAGGAGATTATGTTGGAGCAGGTAGTTGGGAGTGGACACATTTTTCAAGAATCTTAGAGGGGGGGGCTATGGGTCGGTAATTAGAAAGGTCAATAGAATTGCCACTTTTGTGCAGAGGAATGGTGAAAAAGGATTTCCAGAGAGTGGGGACAGTGGATGCTTGTATAGATCTGTTAATTAATATGGACACTGGGTAGGCTATGGTGTCTGCAGCTTGTTTGAGGAAGGTTGGTGGTAGATTATCTGTAGAGGAAGAACAGTGTTTGAGTTTAGAAAGAAGAGATCTTATATAGGAGGTGGTGACAGGATGTAATGAGAACAGAGGATTGTCAGGTAGGCTGGGTGGGTTAGACAGGGAAGTAGTCTTACAGTTTGAGTTGGATGAGTGACTGAATAGTATTGATAAAGTGATTGTTAAGAAGAGTAGCTGTGTCTAGAGGGTTTGTGTTGGGGAAGGGGCTGGGTGTTGATGGATGGCCTGGGGCCAGGATTCTGTTTATTGTAGTCCAGAATTTCTGAGGGTTTGATTTGTAAGTAAGTTGGCCAGAGTTGTAGAAGGACTTTTTATCTGCATTGGCTTGTTTCTTAGTAAGGTTTCTGAGGTGCTTATAGTGGTGAAGGTGGGATGATTCTTTGGTTTTGGTCCAGGCTTTATCGCTGTTGAGCATGAGGGACTTAGTTTGCAGAGCCATGGGGCGTGATTGGATTTTATTTGAATTCTTCTAGAAGGAGCAAGTGAGTTAAGGGTATTCAGGAAGATGTTATTAAAGCTGCTGACTGCATCATCTAGTGGGATATTTTTTAGGAAGGACCAATCAATGGAAGATAGATTTGAGTTGAATTGTGTTAGATTAAAATTGGCGAGTGTACGGCAGTCCCGATATAGATGAGGTTTAGGAGGCTGGGTGTTGAATCCGAGGACAGAGGTGGGGAGGCGATTACTAAGCTGGTCTGGTAGAGTAATAGGGTTGTGGTAATGGTGGGGGCAGTTGTTAAGTATCCAGTCTATTATGGAGCTAGAAGATGTATTTCTATGGAGTCGGGTGGGGGATGATATGAGTTGATGGAAGCCGTGTAAGTTAATACTATTTTGGGGAAGAGTCAGCTTTCAGTTTGGACCAGTCTAAGTTGACATCTCCCAAGATGAGTTATGTTATGGGAAAACCAGGACAGTATGTTTAGATTGTTTCCAGGAGGGATATAGATGAAAGGAATAGCTATTTTCTTGTGAGGGTTGAGGTGGCAGTTGAGTATTATAAGTTCTGCTGGGTGAAAGTTGGGGACTGTTATGGGAAGTGATGATAGATTGAGGTTGTTAGAATGGAGGATGGAGACTTCACCACCTTTTTTTGGATATCTATCTGAGCGATATATGTTATAGCCTGGTGGGAGAATTTCATTGTCGGATATGTGGTTTAAGCCAGGCTTCAGATAGTGTGAGGATGTGAGGGGTTGTATGGGTTATCCAGGCATGGAAGTCCGTGATTTTATTGGCTAGGCTTTGAATATTTAGAGAGTATATGGCAAGGTGTCTGGAGGGGGATGATCCAGTTGTAGTGGGCAGGGAAGGTTGATTTAGCATCATTGTTATGTTCGACAGGATCGTCACAGATACTTCTCCAAAATGCACCTATTTGTTCTTTTTTGATTCCTTTTACCTTGTTACCCAATTCTCTATAAAACTTTTCCAGGTCATCACTAAGTTGCTTATTTTGTACCTCTTTTATATTTATCTGTGTATCTAAGTTTTTCCGCCTGTGCTGAAGTTTTTAGTTTATTTGTGATGGTGCATGATAGATCCTTGTCTATTTTAATACTGTGCACTGTTTTTATCACATCTATCTTGGCATTTTTTTTTTATCTATTCCCTCTTCTATAGTCTAAAAGTGACACTTCCTGTCTTAATTGGTTTATATTTTCCTCTATTCAATACTTCCATGATGTTATTAAATTTCTCCCCTTTCTTTGCCTCACTACCCTGTGCTGCTGTGGTAGAACTTTCAGTTATTAATTTAGCTATACAGTAACATGTCCTGTTTACTTCTGTTATATCGCATGGATCTCTATGGACAGTCCTAACTACTGTGTTCATTTGCTTTATCAGACTTCTGACTTTTGGAGTTTTATTGACCTTTGGCAGTCTATTTCTTTCATTGATTTTAATATATCTATCTTTGTCCATTAAATCAATAAACTCTTCCCTTAGTTCATTTTCTTGCAGACTGAGGGCACACCGTCTGTTTTCCACTTCCGGTGGGCATTCTATAGAAAGTTCTATACATCTTCCCGTGGCACCTTCTCCAATTTCATCCTGTGCCATCCGCTGCTGTCATATGGGAACTCACTGGCCTACAACTCCTCAACATTGACTGCATCAGTTTCCACAGTCTCCTGTTCCTTCCCTTGCTGTCTAGATTCAAGTGAAAGCTTATACTGGTTTCCTGTGGAAGGCTCCAAAATATCTTGATATGGCACCTGACCAATCATTTCCTGTTCCACTTGTTTCCCCTCAATTTATATCCATTGTTCTATCCTACTGTGGTGCTTCCTGTATTAGAATTTCTACACTCAGTTCTTCACTTTGCAGATGCTCCATAACTTCAATTTCCATTTCTTTAACTTCTCCATTACTGATCTCCTTTTCTGCTTTTCCTCTTTGTCTTATTTTTTGTATTGTAAGGTTTTCCATATCCGGACTCGTTCGCCTTCTCTTCAAATATCTTTGTGGCTGCCTTCTCTATATTAACTTGACTTTCCCCTTTGCATAAATATTGCACTACATCAAATCTCCCTTTCTTTTCCATGTCCATATTTTCAAAAATGTCTAGATTTTATTATTTTCATTTTCACACCCTCGGATGCTTCTTTTCCTAAACAGATCAAAGTTTCTTGATCTTGGGGGGGGGGGGCAGCGTATTCTTTGATCAGATCCCGCTGCATCCGGATGACGTGTGCCATATAGTTCAGCGCCCTCATCGAGAAGGTTGCTGAACTGAAGGCCCGCTTCCCAAGGCGGTCCTTCGCACGAGACTCCTTGCTCGGTGGGTGGACCGTGGGGTTCTCCTGAGCCAACTCTCTCTTGGTGGCAGACGCCACCAACATGGCATCCACAGGGGGACCTCTGCTCCAATGGGTTCTCTCTGTGGGGGCACTCAAGATCCTGTCCGGACGCTTGGGGACTGGCTCTACAGTGTCCGGCTCCCTCCAAGCCCTGGTGGCAATAAGGTCCACCAGGGGGTCGGGGGGGGGGAACACCCAAGAGGTAGATGGCCCTGCTTCGAATGCCTCTAGGAATACGGACTCATCGGAGGAAGACTTGGGGGCAGACCAACCCCCCCTGATCCTAAGCATTTCCATGATGTCTCCAAAGGAGACATCCTTCGGGGGTGACCTTGGGGAGCCTTCCCCTTCATCTAAGTCCGTATCTTCCGTAAGGGACTCGGGGGAGTCCACGTGCCTCCTCTTACACTTAGACTTGTGAGGAACCTCCTCGGGGAGGCTGTCCGAGGAAGTCTCACCAGCAATGTCATGTTCCGAAGCAACATCCCGAGGCGCTAAAGCAGGCTGCCCCAAAGGCCGGGTGATGGGAGCCTGGACCAGCTGAGAGGGAGTGCAGGGGGGAGCCGAAGCCAGGACTGGAGGTCCGGATGCACTCAACAGTGCCCTCTCCACCGCAGCGAAAGCCGAGGGGGAGCCACCCTCGATAGGATCAGAGAGTCGACTCCCACCCGGATCCGAAGCGGGGATCGGACCCGGGGCCGAGACCATCGGATCCGAAAGACCCGCGTGCTCCGACAGGGACGGAGCCGAATGCACACCGAATCCCTCGGATCCGAAACTCAGCCCGCGGCTCCGAGAGGTCGGATCCGACAAACTCGAGGGAACAGTTGGAGCTGAAGTGCCCAGCACTATCGGCTCCGACCCACCCCCGGATCCAACGTGGCTCGACTCCGAACGCTCCGAACCCAAAAAACGGGTCAGAGAAGGAGCGATTGGAGCAAAGAATGAGGTCGAGCTCCCCCCCGGAGGGGGGGGGAGGAGGCAAGAACACTCCCATCTGCAGCTGGGCCTGGATGAACCTCCTTATCATCCGGTCCATGTCTGCATCTGACATGCTATAAGTGGACCTCGAAGAGGCCACCGAGGCAGGCCTGGAGTGCCGCCTCGATGACCTCGACGAGGAACGGGTCACCCCCTCAGGTCCCGGTGAGAAGCAAGGGGATCGGATCCGAGGAGGCGGCGATCCAGAAGCCCTGGAGGGAGAAGCCCGTTTGGTGGGCGGGGCTGAGGAGGAGTCCTCGGCCCGCCGCTTATGGTGCTTCTCTCTCCGCTTGTCTTTCTTGGCCTCCCTCTCCTCCGGAGCCGAAGCGGGAGGTTGAGTCCCGACTGGAGGGAGGGGGGCAGGAGTGGCCGCCACCAAGGGCTGGATAGCGGCCACAGAAGTACCGGAGGCCGGAGCCTGATCTAGGGGCAAAAGGCCCGAAAGAACCAGCTTCGACCTCCGGTCCTTAAGTGCCCTGGGGTTGAACGCCGCACAAATCGCACATCCAGAGGAGAGGTGTTCAACCTCAAGGCACCTAATGCACCGAGTGTGGCCATCCGCCGGTGAAAGCTTATGGCCACACTCGGTGCACTTAAAAAAATGGCTTTAGGGGCCTCAGGCATTTTAAATAAAAGGGAAAACACTCTCACTAGGCCCTTAAACACACCACACACGCGCGCACGCACACACGCGCACACACACGCGCGCACACACGCACACACGCACACACACGCACACACGCACACGCACACACACACGCGCACACACGCACACACGCACACACGCACACACACACACACACGCACACACACACACGCACACACACACACGCACACACACGCACACACACACACGCACACACACACGCACACACACACGCACACACACACGCACACACACACACGCACACACACACGCACACACACACACACACACACACACACACACACACACACACACACACACACACACACACACACACACACACACACACGCACGCACACGCACGCGCACACACACACAATACGACCAGCGAGGAAGGGAGGAGAAAAGGATCACAAAAAAAAATAAAATTTAGTTAGCTAAAAAAGGCTATAGGGTACCTAACCACTCACTCTCACTCACAGCAACAGAAAAATAGGAAGAAAATTAGCAATTTTTTTCTCACAAGTTTGAATCCACCAGGAGCTTAGGAACCTAGCTTGTAGCTTGAAGCGCGGCAAACTAGATCTGGGGTCAGTCAGGGTTGGCAGGGGATTATGGGTAAAGGGAGGAGCTAGGAGCTCGGATCTATGCTGTGGTAGAAGTTGCCGGCTCGGATCCGAGATCGGATCCGTATCCCAAAGGTTGCTGACTAATGAAGTGCCTACTTCAGATCTAATTTTAAGTTTAAAGAAAGAATTGTGTCCAGTCAGCAATTCTTAGGAAAATTGAGAGCAATGCCCTATGTAAACATATTATAGATCCCGGGGATTTAAATTCAGGATTCTTCAGAAAGTATACATTAATAAGAGACGTGGAGATATTGTTAACAGAGAGAGAGGAGTACAAATAGATACTTTTTCAGGGCTGATGTACCACCGGGATTAAATAAAGTCAACAGTATAAAACCTATTTTTAAAATATAAAGAGTTCTTATGTTTAAATTTTTTTTTTATGTTTTATTCAGTTTTATACAATGTATTTTGTATGTGTTTTAACGTTTTATACCTATTGGGTGTGTTATTTAATTAGTGTAATTTAACTGGCTGGCTTGGAGTATATAATGTATGTTTCTAGAGTTTTTTGCACTTGAAAAAGTCTCTCTTCACTTGAAAGCTTGTCGTGAATAATTGTGAATAAACACTTCCTGTGGATGTTCGTGTCTTGGTTTATATACTTGGTGTACCTCAGAAACAGATATGGTAAAGCTGCTTGAGCAGGTCCCTTTGAAGTTGGGTGAAATGTGACATGTAGTTAAGTGCCCGCAGCCCAAAAGTCGCTGAGGGGAACACCCACTTTTCATGTCTGTCAATTGCCTGGGACTCTTGTTTTGGGGGAGATGGACAGATTGCTCTGTTCTGCCAGCTCTTTCTTGGTGGCGGCAGCTACGATGATTGCATTAACTGGCACACCTTTTGACCAGAACTGCTCGTCAGAAGGGGGACTAAGAAACTTGTCAGCACGTTTGGCAAGAGGCTCCACACTATCCAGCTCCTTCCATGCCCAGCTGACGATGAGGTCTATAAGTCCGGCCGTAGTGGGGGAAACCCAGGATGAAGATGGTCCCATCCAGAAAGACAGACTCCTCAGAGGACAGAGAGAAGGGAGACCAGCCACCCTTAAGCTTAACGATTTCCAGGATATCCCCAAAAAAAGACATCCTCAGGCAGAGACCTGGGGACCCATCTCCTTCATAGAGGTCCATATCTTCAGTGAGTGATTCGGCAGGGGAGTCCAAATGTCTCCTTACATGATCTCTTCAGAGGAACCTTCTCCAGGGGTGGCTCGGGGAGGACTTGGAAGAGAGGCACCTCGAATGGGGCAGCTCCCACCTGAAGGCTGGTTTAATAGGGCTGACCTGGGACAGGATGAGTGGAGGGAGTGTCCCTGTAAGGCCGGGGAGGACACACACTGGGAGGAAGTCCTCTCTACAACCCAGAAAGCTGAAGGACTGGACGATGTTCCATCCGCACTCCCACCAGGAAGGCCCATCTGGGGAGAGAGACTAGTGCAGGCCAGAACCACCAGGCCTCCAGATAGTACTTGGCCCCAAGCTGTCAAAGGCCGAAGCACCAAAGTGAAGGTACCGGTCCGAGAAAACAGGTACAGAACCCCGACCCAAGGACTCAAGGGTGACCACTTTGGCTTAAGACTCCACCTGCCCAGTGAGAGGCCCAGCAGAAGCAGTCAGGGACTCCGATGGGGTAGGGATAGAAAGGTCCCTATGAATCACAGTCTGCCTCTCCGTGCTATCCAAGGCCAGGATGTCCAAAACCAACCTGGTCAGACAAGAAGAGGCCAATAAGGGAGTAAGAGATGGCCCCCTAGCAAGATGGGCAGTGGAAGCGAGAAGCACCAACTCAATCTGAGTTTTGAGAAAAGAGATCATCCTGTCCATGTCAGAAGGTAGTAAACTGCTGTGCTTGGAGAGTGAAGGAGAGTGTCCCAAGCCAGAACCTGAAGGGGAATCCTCGATAACAATAGTGGGATCTGACACTGATCCCTGATCAAACATATTTGGATCCCATGACAAGGTAGGATCTGAAGGCTTAGATCCAACAAGTCTGGGATCCGGGTCCAGATCCGAAGGCATCTAACCGGAGACCCTGGATCCGGTGATGGATTCCCGCAATCACAGATTTGATGGCCACGGAGCAGAAGCCCCGGATCTGTGAGAGTTACTCATCTTAGGATCTGAAGCCATCGGATCTGACTGTGTTGAAGCTGGGGTTGGATCAGACAGCCTCTCCTTTTTGGAAGAGGAAAACCCCAGAGGCAGGGGGGGTCTTCCTGTTGTGCTCTGGGGGTCCACACTTGGCAGGGGAATGAGCCAAAGGATCACCGTGAGCCACCCCTTTCAAAAGTAGTTAGTTTCAGAGCTTGAACAAAGCCCTGGGGTTGAATGTGGCACAAATGTCATATTCAACCTCCAGGTGGTTGGCACCAAAACAATAAAGGCACACCTCGTGCGAATTGAAAGCAGGCATTTTCCAACCGCACGAAGAGCATTTAAAAAATAGAGTTGTGTACACAACATAAATGTAGATGTTCGAATGTATTCACTGTTGCAGTCATCACATTTGGGTTATCTGCCTGCAGGTAGCCCTCAGCCGGCCCGAATACCAGAGTTTTTGGATTTCTGTGTCGGATGCTGTCGCTTCTTTTATGACATCAGGTCGTAAGGGGTATAAAACATGCATCCGACGCCATTCCATCAGTTTTTCTTGCCCCAGATGTCAGGTGCCCCCACAATAGGAAACAATTATAAGGTACGGTACACCCCCATCAAAAAGCAAATACACAAGAAAAAATAAATATATCAAAGAAGAAGGAAAGGTAGAGCCAAGAGAAGTCAGGGGGCTGGAGGGAGGGTAACTAAGACCGCAACAGTGAATACACTCGAACATCTACATTTATGGTAAGTGTACACAACTGTACTATGTTCTTCGTGTTTCACTGTTGCAGGCATCACATTTGGATTGATTCCAAAAGCTAAGGAAGGGAGGAGGTAGTTAAAGAGCATTAGGGCCAGCTATTAAGCCCTGCAAGACTGCTGTGGCAAATCCGGCTCTGGATTTAGAAAAGATAGGCATGTGGTAATGCTTGGTGAAGGTATGTACAGAGCTCCAGGTAGCAGTTTCCAGGATGTCCCTGGTAGGGACTCCTCTGAGAAATGCAGTAGAGGTAGATGCAGCCCTGGTGGAATGTGATCTTATCCCCTTGTGGGGTAGGTTTTCCATGGTGCTTGTAGCAGAAATGCAATGGGCTATCCATTTGGAAATGGTTTGCTTTGAAATGGCCTTCCCCTCTGCCCCTGCAGCAAAGCCAACTAAGCAGCTGTTCAGATTTTCTGAAAGGCTTAGTCCTGTCCAAATAGAATCTAAGTTGTCTGTGCACGTTCAGAGAGTACAGTATTCGTTCCCCTTTGTTTTGTGGATTAGGGAAAAAAGTAGGCAAATGAATAGACTAATTTAGGGCCACACTGGAAACCACCTTGGGCATAAAGGAAGGGTTAGTCTATCCTATCCGCATGGAAGATAATGAAGGATTCCACTGCCATGAAGGCCTGTAATTCAGACACTCTTCTTGCTGAAATGATGGCTAGAAGGAAAGTACAGTTGTGTACACCTACCATAAATGTAGATGTTAGAGTGTCTTCACTGTTGCAGTCATGACTGTAGGGTTCTCCCCTGCCGGCAGGCAGCCCTCGGTCGGCCAGAATCCCAAAGTCTGGGTCCGGCGTCGGCTGTTCAACCATGCTCCCTGACGTCAGAGTGCCAGGAGTATAAAGCTGACAGCAGATGCCATCTTCTCCAGTTTTTCTTGCCCCAGATGTCAGGAGTCCCAAAATGAAAAAGGTTCCATAACCTTTGCAAATACACCTCAGAAGAATGGTGAAAAAAGGAACTGCACAAAAGTAAACATAAGAGGGGACAGGAGGGAGGGAAACCCAGACTGCAACAGTGAAGACACTAACATCTACATTTATGGTAGGTGTACACAACTGTACTATGTTCATCGTGTTTCACTGTTGCAGTCATGACTGTAGGGTAGAATCCCAAAGCTGAAAAAAAGGGAGGTGGTCATAAAGAAGAAGGGGCGGCTAGAAGGCCCTGCAAGACTGCAGAGGCAAAGCCTGCCCTAGACTTAGAGTAGCGAGGTAGATTGTATTGCTTAGAGAAAGTATGCACTGAACTCCAAGTTGCAGCCTCCAAAACGTCTTTGGTAGGAACTCCCCCGAGGAAGGCCGCAGAAGTGGCAGCCGCTCTGGTGGAATGAGTCTGTATACTCCCTGGGATTTGCTTTCCATGGTGCGAATAACAAAATCTGATTCCATGAGCAATCCATTTAGAAATGGTCTGTTTTGAAATGGCTTTACCTTGGGAACTTGAAGCATAAGAAACAAACAATTGTTCTGATTTTCTGATGTCCTTGGTTCTGTCCAGGTAAAAACGTAGTTGTCCGTGTACATCCAAGGAATGTAAGATCCTTTCCCCTTTATTTTGAGGAGTGGGGAAAAAGGTTGGCAAGTGGATAGTTTGATTTAAAGCCACCTTGGAAACCACCTTAGGCATGAAGGTAGGATTAGTCCTCAAAGATACCCTGTCTTGATGAAAAATAATATAAGGTTCCACAGCCATAAGAGCTTGTAACTCTGAAACTCTCCTGGCAGAGGTTAGGGCTAACAAGATAGCCGTCTTCCAAGATAAAAACTTG
This sequence comes from Protopterus annectens, assembly GCF_019279795.1. Taxonomy (NCBI): domain Eukaryota; kingdom Metazoa; phylum Chordata; order Ceratodontiformes; family Protopteridae; genus Protopterus; species Protopterus annectens. Next base: position 1,140,679,368 of record NC_056739.1, read on the forward strand.
ATGTCAGAAGAGGCAGCAGGCTCAAAAGGAGGCAAGGTTAGTTTTTCCAAAACATAGTTGAGATCCCAAGCAGGAATGGGAGGAGATCTAGGAGGTCTTAAGTTCTTAGCTCCTGTGAGAAACTGTCTCATGAGCTGGTGGGCAAAGATGGGAGGGTCTGTATTATAATGAGGAGAAATAGCAGAGGCATGTATCTTAATGGAAGAGAAAGAGAGACCCTCGTGTAAGAGATCTGTCAAGTAAAGTAAAATTAAGGTAATGTTAGGAAGAAGAGGATCAGAATCCTGAGCCTGCATCCAGGAACAAAATCTTTTCCATTTTCCTGCATAAGATTTTCTAGTGCTAGGATGTCTGGCTTCTAAAATGACATCCATAACCTGCTTGGGTAGGAAAGAAGAAATCAAAGGCCCTGGAATAACCAGGCCGCCAGGCTGAGAGATCTGACATGAGAGTGTAGAACTTGACCCTGATGTTGGGACAGAAGGTTCGGAGACTGAGGCAAAACCGAAGGGGGCTCCAGACATAGGCTTTTTAGAGTTGGATACCAAAACTGCCGAGGCCAATTTGGAGCCAGCAAGATCATCATCTTGGGCTTGTCCTGTTTTATCTTCAATAAGACCCGCGGAAGAAGAGGAAGAGGCGGAAAGGCATATCCCGAGAGGTTCCTCCAAATGAATGACAGGGCATCCACTTTCCAAGCTTCTCTGTGGAAAGACCTGGTGCAAAAATTCTGTAGTTGATGATTGAGATGGGATGCAAAGAGGTCTATGTGAGGACATCCCCAGACTGCTGTTATCATCCTGAATATTTTGGTGTACAGCATCCACTCATGTGGATCCGAAAGGTTTCTGCTCAGACTGTCTGCCAGGAAGTTTTGTTTCCCTGGTAGAAAATGAGCTTGAAGATCCAGATTGCAGGCTAGAGCTGTGCTCCATAGATCCATGGCTAGTCTGCAAAGGGGGTAGGAATGAGATCCCCCTTGCTTGTTTATGTACCACATAACTGTGGTGTTGTCTGTCCGTATTAGTAGTTGTCCTGGTTGTAAAAGATTCCTGAAGGCCAATAGAGCTTTCTGAACGGCTAACATTTCCTTTAAATTGATATGCAGGTGCTTCTGATCCTTTGTCCAAAGGCCCTGCAGACAGTTGCCCTGAAAATGGGCTCCCCAAGCATAATCCGAGGCGTCCGTGGTTAGAATCTGAGTGGCAGGAGGCAGACGGAAGGGTTTCCCTTTGTTTAGAGCACATGCCCTGGACCACCAAAGAAATTCCTTTTGAAGGCAAGGAAGGACGGAGATCAGTATGTCTAAACTGTGGCAATGCTGAGACCATACACTTTTTAGGTACCACTGTATTTTCCTCACGTGTAGTCTTGCATATGGTACGAGAAGGATGCAGGAGGCCATGTAACCCAAAGCCTGCAGGAATTTCCTTGCAGATAGTCGAGTTAAAGTTGCCAAGGTTTTGAAAGTTGAAGCCAGCTGTAATTGTTTTTCGGATGTCAGAAATGCCATCTGGGTTGTAGTGTTTAGAAGAGCACCCAGAAAAGTTAACTGTTGTGATGGTGTCAAATTTGACTTTTTTATGTTTACAGAGAATCCCAGGAACTTGAGGAGTTTCTGTACAAATTCTAGATGCTGAAGTAAGACATCCTTGCTGTCTGCCTGAAATTAGACAATCGTCCAGATAAGGGTAAATTTGAATTCCCTTGAGTCTGCAGTAAGCTACTACTGGAGCCAGGCATTTGGCGAAGACCCTGGGTGCAGTAGACAATCCAAAGTGCAGCGCAGAGAATTGAAAGTGCCTCGATCCGGCCTTGAACCTGAGGTATTTTCTGCGATCCTGCCTGATGGGAATGTGTAAATATGCCTCCTTTAAATCCAAAGTTACCATCCATGCATCTTTGGACAGCATTGGAAGTAGCTGCTGTAGAGTAAGCATCTTGAATTTTGGAATCTCTAGAAAGGTGTTCAAGACCGACAGATCCAGAATGGGTCTCCATGAGTTTTGCTTCCTTGGGACTAGAAAGAGCCTTGAGTAAAAACCTTTTCCCATCTGTGAAAGTGGAACCAGTTCTATGGCATTCATAGCCAAAAGAGCTTCCACCTGGTGTAAGGCCTCCATCCATTGATGTTTTGGAAGGTCTGGCCATCCGCTTGGCCTTGGTAAGGTATGAGAATGGAATTTGTAACCTCTTAAAACCACATCTAAAACCCACTTGTCTTGGGTTGAGTCCAATTTTGATAAAAAAGAGAGAGTTTTCCTCCGAGAGGGGCTTCCAGGCAAGAAGTTCCTGTAGTCCAACAGAGGGAGTCATTGAGTTTGTTTCCTTTGAGTTTGTGACCTGTCCTCTCCTCCCCTAGGGGTGGAAGCAGTCCAGTGTCTTGGTCTATAAGAAGCTTGTGTTTGAGGCCTTCCTCTGGAGCATCTATATCTACCCCTCTGAGGCCTGTCTGAAGTGGGAAAGTACCAATTTTTTGAAGGCCAATTCCTGCTAAATCTAGGTGGCTGTATTTGTAAGAAATCTTTAACTGTTTGCATGGATTTCGCCTTATCCTCCATCTTTTTAATCACCTCTTCAGCTTTTGATCCAAACAAAACATTATGCTGAACAGGAGCATCCAATAATTTAGCCTTTACTTGTTCAGGCAAATTTTGTTCCTTTAGCCATGCATGCCTTCTAATGACTGTGCCGGTGGCCGCAGCCCTACAGGAAGCCTCCAAGGCATCAAATCCACAGTGTAAACCATGCTTCCCAACTTGTTCAGTGGCATGCAATAAGTCATGTAATTCCTTATCTGCACAGGCAGAAATGGAAGTAAGCTTTTTTTTTTTTTTTTTAAGACAGACAAGAGAAATTGCTGGTATTTAAGCATATGAAACTGACAGTTTAAAGCCCTAATGGACAAAGTAGCAGAAGTGTACACCTTTTTGCCCCATCTTTCTAAGGATCGAGAATCCTTTTCAGTAGGAATGGGATTTTTGGCAGAAGCGGCCTTAACTCCCTTAGGACCCTGAGAAATGGTTTCAGGGTCAGCAGAAGGGTTCTTGTATAAAAACTGGTGGGAATCAGGAACCCTGTAATATCTATCAGGCTTAACAGGAGCAGGAGGAAAAGAGTCAGGGGTTAAGTTAGCCTCCGAAAAGGCATCATCCACAATACCCAAAACAGGAGGAATAGCCAGGGGTCTATGTTGGGGAAGAAGAAGAAAATCCCTCAGTCTTTTCTTAGATTCCAAATACTCCTGTCCTTCCCAGTGGAAAAGTTCCCTCATTTCATGCAAAGTTTCCCCAAAAGAGAAATCCTCAGGGGGAGAAGCTGAAGGAATGGATTCCTCAGCATCAGAATCCTCATAAGGAGGGAAAGAATATTCCTGGTCAGAAGAAGAAACTGAGGAAACAGAAGCCTGATCAGAGGACTCATAATAAACATCCTGCCTTGGCCTTTTATCTGGAGGGGGATGTGAACCCCTAATCATAGTAAGTAAATCCTCCGCCATCTTGAGTAACTGTTTCTGTGACTTGGGAGCCGGTTCAGAAGAGGCCTGTGTTGCAGTCTTTGATTTAGAAGGAGTCTTTGCCTTTGTCTTTGGCTTTGCCTTTATTAGAAGCCGAGTAGGCCTGAAAACCCCTTCGGAAGCCGGTACCTGCACAGCGGCTCCGGACCCATCCGAAGGAGCATTGTCCGAAGGTCCTGCAATAGAAATATTTAAAGGCCTGGTTGGCTCCTCATGAGAGTCTGTTTCGGCCATCGGTTCTGAAATGGCCGACAACAGGGGCTGCAAAAGCGCCTCACTGATGACGGCCGAACCTGAAACTGGCTCCGCTTGTGCGCTATCATCAGATTTGGACCTCGGAGGCCTGTCTTTATCCTTGCGACGTTTGTGAACTCCAGTAGCTGGAACCGTATCCAACGACATTTTGTAGTTAAAGTGCCTACCGAAGTAATGAAAAGCAAAATCATACCTTCGCTTAATTGTACGTTGATTGAATCTAGCACAAAACCGACAACTAGCTACGTCGTGGTCAGGGCCTAAGCAAGGAATACAATAAGAATGAAAATCCTTATGAGGTATTTGCTTCCCACAAGAAATACAATTATTAACTTTTTCTGACATCGGAGTGGAGCAAGAAAAAAGTTTCCCCCAACGGGGTACTTAGCTTAGAGTGGGGAAGAAAATCTTCGGACTGAAGTTTATCAGAAAAAATCGTCAGGAGTCAGCCGACCTGCACTTGCGAACTGCTATCACCGCACGGCAAGAAAGACTGGAGAAGATGGCATCGGCTGTCAGCTTTATACTCCTGGCGCTCTGACGTCAGGGAGCATGGTTGAACAGCCGACTCCGGACCCAGACTTTGGGATTCTGGCTGACCGAGGGCTGCCTGCCGGCAGGGGAGAACCCTACAGTCATGACTGCAATAGTGAAACACGATGAACATCGCTGTTTTCCAAGAAAGGAATTTCAACTCTGCTGTTGTACCTGGCTCAAGGGGGGGGGGGTTTGAGCTTTTCCAATACAAAGTTAAGGTCCCAGGCTGAAATGGGAACTCTCCTGGGGGGGGGGGTCTTAAATTTTTGGCCCCCTCTAACGAATTGTTTTAGCAAGGGGGGAGAGAAGAGGGCTGGCTCAGTTTTATAATGTGCTGAATGGCAGAGGCATGAATTTTAACTGACGAGAAGAATAGGCCCTTGTGGAGCATTTCTGTTAAGTACTCTAGAATATGAGGTAAGCTGGGCACCGTTGTGCCCATCCCTTGAGCCTGGCTCCAGGAACAGTATCTTTTCCACTTTTCAGCATAGGATTTTCTGGTACTAGGCCTCCTTGCCTCCAGAATGACATCCAGCACCTGCTTACTGAGTAATGCTAGATGAGAGCTCAAGGAATTAGAAGCTGAGGGTGCAGAATCTGTCCCGCCTGCTGGGACAGCAGGGAAGGGGTCTGAGGCAGGTGGCATGGTTGTAACAGTGTCATACTGCGCAAGAGGGAGTACCAGTGCTGGTGTGGCCAGTGGGGTCTACTGCAGTCAGTATTGTCCTTGGCTTGTCCCGTTTGATCTTTAGTAGAACCTTCAAGAGGAGAGGCAGAGGGGGAAGGCACAGACTGAGAGGCTTTCCCAGGTAGAAAACAGGGCACCCACTTTCCAAGCTTGACTGTGGGGAGTTCTGGTGCAGTATTTGTTCAATTGGTAGTTATGAGGGGAGGCAAACGGGTCTACCTCTGGAGTCCCCCATTTGTTCAAGAGGTTGAATACTTAGGGTTCTAGTTTCCATTCGTGAGGATCCATGAGATTTCTGAACAAGTCTGCCAGTGAATATAGTTTGCCTGGCAGGAATTGTGCTTGTAGGTGTACTTGGTAGCTCAAGGCTGTGTTCCACAGACCCATGGCTAGTCTTTAGAGAGGGTAGCAGTGGGATCCCCCCTGCTTATTTATGTACCACATAACTGTGGTGTTGTCTGCCTTTACCAATAGTTGCCCTGGAAGAGTACGGTCTTTGAAGGCTGTCAGAGCATTATGTACAACTAACCTTTCTTTTTGATCGATATGCAGGTGCATTTGTCTCTGGTTCCATTTGCCCTGATGCACTGCCCTGCCATGGGAGCCCCCCCATACATAGTCTGATGAGTGTGTCGTTAGGGATGGGCAGCAGGGGGTAGAGTGAAAGAGAGCCCCTTGTTGTGGTAGCAGGCCTCTGCCCACCAAAGGAACTCTGTCCTTAGACAAGGAATGATCGGAATCATCGTTTCCAGGTCCTGAGAATGTTGACTCCAAAGGCTTTTTAGATACCAATGGAGTTTCCTCATATGCAGTCTTGCACATGAAATTAGCAAATTGCAAGAGGCCATGAACCCCACAGTTTGCAGTATTTTCCTTGCAGATAGCTGGGTTTTTGTGGCCAATAGTTTGAAGTAGGTTGTCAAATAAACTTGTTTCTCCGGAGTGAGGAATGCCATCTGGGAAGTTGTGTTCAAGCTTGCTCCCAGAAATACAATCTGTTGGCAGGGTACTAAGTGTGATTTATTTTCATTGATAGTGTACCCCAGTGAGGTAAGAAGTCTCTTTACATATGCTAGGTGTTGTAAAAGCAAGTCCTGACTTTCCGCCTGAATCAGACAATCGTCTAAGTATGGGTAAATCTCAATACTACTTTGCCTGCAAACTGCAATGGCTGGAGCTAGGCACTTTGTGAATACCCTGGGCGCAGTAGATAAAGCCAAAGGGAAGTGCAGAGAACTGAGCCTGCCCTGAAGCGTAGGTGTTTTCTGCAAGATTCCCTTATGGGGATGTGCAGGTAAGCTTCTTTTAAGGCTAGGGGTTGCCAGCCAGGCATCCTTTGCTAGCATAGGAAGCAGCTGTTGGAGAGTTAGCATTCTGAATTTTGGAAACACCAGAAGGGTGTTGAGAATAGACAGATCCAGGATAGGATGCCAGGAGTTTTATTTTCTGGGAAACAGGAACAGTCTTGAATAAAAGTCTTGTCCCCGTTGTTCTTGCTGGGACAGGTTGAATACCCTTGATGCTAAGGAGAGAAAGTACTTGCTTTTGGACCTCCGCCCACTGGCTTGGGGGGAGGTCTGGTCATCCACTTAGGGTTGGGAGTGAGTGGAAGTGGAATCTGTATCCTAGGGAAACAATGTTTAAAACCCATTTGTCTTGGGTAATGTATTCCCAATTTTTTGCATGCAGGGCGAGTTTTCCTCCTAAAGATGCAAGTAGTTGAGCAGGGCTTGCAGGAGTTAAGGACAAGACATTGTGCAATTTTACCATAGTGGGTGGCTTACTACTCCATGTTTTGGACATGGGAGCACCCCATTGCTTAGATCTGTGCATAACCTGAGACTGAAGTCTTGGTGGTCTGCTGCCCCTGGCTTTGGACTGAGAAGGCCTGGAAGGGACTGGAAAGGATGAGTTCTTTGAAGGCCAATACCTACTGAATCTAGGTGGCTGTACTTGTAAGAAATCTTTAACAGTTTGCATAGATTTAGCTTTTTCCTCCATCCTTTTGAGGACGACTTCTGCTTTATTGCCAAATAGGCGCTCTTGGTTTAAGGGTGCATCCAGTAATTTTGCTTTTACATGATCTGGCAAGTTTTGTTCCTTAAGCCAAGCATACCTTCTAAGTACCGAACCAGTGACAGCAGCCCTACAAGATGCTTCTAAAGCATCAAAACCACACTGCAAAGTAAGTTTACCGACTTGTTCTGTAAAATGCACTAAATTTTGTAAATCTTTGTGTTCTGCACAGTAAGGAATCAGCATCATTCTCCGTTTAATTAGCCCCATAATATGCTGCTGATACTTCAACATATCAAACTGGCAATTTAAACCCCTAATGGCCAGAGTAACAGATGTCTATACCTTCTTACCCAATCTGTCTAAAGCCCTAGAATCCCTGTCTGAAGGGGTAGGATTTTTGGCAGTAGTAGCCTTGATGCCTTTTGGTCCTTGGGAAATGGTATCTGGATTCGCAATAGGATTCTTGAAGAGGAATCTGTGAGAGAGTCAGGTACTCTCTAGTACCAGTCAGGTTTCCTGGGAGCTGGAGGCAAAGTATCCAGGGTAAGGCTGGATTCCAAGAAAACATCATCTACAACAGGAGAGATAGCTGGAGGCCTGTGTTGAGGAAGGTTTAGAAATTCCCAGAGTCTCTTTTTGGACTGAGAATAGTCCTGGCTTTCCCAGCAGAAATGCTCCCTAGGGGTATGCAAGGTTTCACCAAAAGAAAAATCTTCCAGAAGGGAAGCAGAGGGAATGGAATCCTCTGCATCAGAATCCTCATAGGTAGGTAAGGGTATGTCCTGGTAGTCAGAAGAAACAGAGATATCAGATTCCTGATCAGAAGAATCAGAAGGAAAATCAGTTCTAGGTCTCTTAGAGGGGGGAAGGCTGGCTTCCCCTAATTAATTAAAGCCAACATCCAACAATGTCCAGACCGAACAGTGAATGGAACCACCTAAACAGAGTTGGAGGATATAGCAACCCTGCTGGACAAACAATTTATCTCAAATTTTATCCCCAAGTCACTACCAGAAAATACCATCCACCATTTCTGCACCAACTATCACTAGACTGCAGGTCCACTGTGCTCCAAGGCTAAAAACACTGCTTCAGTGGGCCTGGATATCCAAGAAGGCCTTCTGAACAGCATGAAACAACCTAACAGGTCAGCTGGAATTTCTGTTTAATCACAGCATCTAGTCAGACTTGATGTCAAATGAATGGAGGACTACAACAGTTATACTGATATTCAAAGGGATGAGGTAAGGGGTCTAGTTCCCCAGGTCTATGGAAGAACAACTCTGACCAGTATCATATGCAAGGCCATGGAAAGAATAATCAATCGTAGAACTAACAAAGAATTACATAAACCTACAGACACTGGACCTTACCCAGTTTGGTTTTGTCAAACGCAGGTCATGCCTACTTAACCTGTTGGACTTAAAGGTGGTCTCCAAGGCTATGGATAACAGCAAAACAGTGAACACTGCCTATCTCGACCTGGGCAAGACATCTGATAAAACAAGTCACTCGAGCATCGTAGAAAAACTTATAAAATTAAGCATAAGCCCATATGTCATCTGATGGATAGCCAGCCGGCTCTCTGAAGAAGTTAGGATAGGTCAATCCCCCTCCGCAAAGAGGTCAGTCACTAGCACAGTCCCACAAAAATTGATGCTGTGGCCTACCTTTTTTGGCATCTACTTCTCTGAAATCAATGCAAAAGCCAAAGACTTCTGGCTGACTTAAATCGCAGACAAATGCAAACAAGGTGTGGTCAATGAAGCCCCTAAAGATAGTCACCCTCAAAAAGGCCTGACTTACTTACAGCTGGTACCACAGTCATGCACAAACTCAGTGGAAAGGAAAAAATTATTATATATACACGCGCACACACAGTATATATATATATATATATATATATATGTATATTATATATATATATATTATATATATATATATATATATATATATATATATATATATATATATATATATATATATATATATATATATATATATGGTTCCCCTTCACAATCCCGAATTACTGAATGCTTGAAATTCAGTAACTCGAGACTGTAAAGTCGAAAATGCAGAAGCGCAAATCTGCATAAGAGCAAATTCAATTATCTCAAATTCGCACTTATGCATGTCAGCTATGGGACGGGAAGTGTGAGAGTTGGAATGTTTTACCAAAGTGAAGGTAAGTGAGTGTGTGTGTGTGTTTTGTAAGTTGTGCGTGTGGATTAGGGTAGGGAGGTGGGAGTATGAGTGTGAGTGTTGGATGTGTACGTGTGATGTGTTTGCGTGTGCGCGATGCAGTTTAAAATGTGTGTGTGGTGTTTTTTTTTTTTGTGTGTGTATTAGTGCAATCTCGGAGTTAGAATACATAAGTAGGGGGGTGCAGGGGGGCTTGCTCCCCTGCATACATGTAGTGTCGGGCTTGTAGTGGGTTGTATGGTGTGCGTGTTGTGTGGTGTGTGTGTTCTGTATGTTCGTGTTTTTTTTTTTTTTTTCGTGCTTGTGGGTTTTGGGATTTTTGTTGGTTCGACTTTATAATTTCGGGTTACTGACTTTCGAGCATTCAGTAATTCGATATTATGAAGGGGAACCATTTTTTTATATATATATATATATATATATATATATACATACACATACATATATATATATATATATATATCTATATATATATATATATATCTATATCATCTATAGATTTATATAGATATAGATATATAGATAGATAGATATACATTTCCATCCTTTGGAAAGGACTGGCATACCTGGAAATTACCACACTGACAAAAACATCCCTAAATGTAAACCCAGTGTTCAAAGTTCTAAGAATGCATGTTGACAGTAACCAGACTTTTGACCACCACATCTCTACTGTGGCGAGAAAAACATTCTAAGTTGCACAACTTATAAGTAAGGGCATAGCATCTAGGTACAGAGTCATCATTGTTCCACTGTGATCAGCTCTCAGACCAGAGTACAATACACGTTTCGGCATGTACTTTACCAGGCATTTGCAATGACTTGAGACCACAGATGGTCTTTAAAAAAGAATATAAAGGAGTAAACTAGTCCTATGTGGACAGTCTTAAAGCCATGTCCCTGTACATAGTCTTCTACAGACTGCTGCAAGACGATCTATGCCTAGCCTGCAATCCATAGTCTGATCCCACAATGTTGGATTTGTTGCATATCTGCAAAACAACAGGTATCAGAAATGCCCATTCTAAGGACCCAAACCTCATCTGTGACAAAAACAACACACGGAGGGATAAGCATGCGTTTCACAGAGTAATCCTTTTATGGAACAGGCTTCCCAACCACGTAAAGTAAAACTCAACCCTAACCATACTCAAACTTAACTCTGAACCAATGAATCGGAAGGAAATCACAAATTTACCTGTGGTCCGTTACCAAAGTCCTTAATGCTCAGGGGCAGCCTGTGAATGTTGTGTGTACAAGCCTATATCATAACTTGTAAATTCCATAAGGTATTGACACATCAGCAATATCTGAGGCAAGCTTGGCTAGGCTTAAAATGGTTATTGGGCTGACAGCCTAGTAACCATCTATAAACCTATGCAAATGTCTTAAGCCTTGATGTGATAAAGCATGGTAGTTGCTCGTAACCTAAAAAAGGCTGTGGGCCCCATCTCTGAATTAGAAATAAATGGAGAAAATATGTAGTAATCAGAAAAAACACCAGCCTACTCCTAAAACAAAGACTTAGGGCTTGGAAAAAAACTTGCATCCAAAAAACAAATACGACTAGACAAGAAAAAACACTGCTCTGAAGTCCAGGCAAAACAAGACAAACCCTCAAAAGGTTTTGGGCAGCTATCAAAATACTTCAACCAGGGAAAACTGCTATCCAACCCTCAATATTGACACCACCACTAGCAACACTGCAACTCAATTTAATGGAATACTTTACTAATTCCACTCAAACTCTGATTAGTAACAGCTCTCCTATAACTTACACAAACCTCCAAACCCCAACAATTGACCAGAATTGCTTCAACCTTCACCCAGTCACAACCAACACAATATATAAATACCTGACAAACCTAAAACCCACTACCCTTGCGGTTGACAGACTCCCAGGTGAATACCTCAAGAATGCAGACAAAGCAAACTCATACCTTTCTCCATATTAATACATAGGTCAACCACTGAACAACATAATACAACCCTCTGGAAAATCTCTCATATTATACCAATGCACAAAGGTGGCAATTCAACTGAATTATCAAACTAGCGCCCAATTGCCACACTATCCCCCCTATCAAAAATAGAGATGCACACATTTCAATTACTAATCTACTGACTCCAACACAACATGGTTTTCATCCCAATCATAGTACTAACTATTGCCATTATCAGCTTCATCAATGCTGTAAAACAGCAACATAAAAAAGGAAATCTTGTCTCTACTATCTTCTTGGATCTCTCCAAAGCTTTTGATACAGTCTCTCATTCCTAACTTTAACTGCAGTCTCTGAACTCAGGCTACACAGCTCCACATCATCATGGTTCAAAACTCTTTCCCAAACTGTTAACAAGCTGTTAAATGGGAAAACACCCTATCCCCCCTACTCCCCATAAAATTAGGTGTTCCCAGGGATCCATCCATGGACACCTTCTCTTTATCATTTTTACCAACAACCTATATAAAGCCAACCTCCAGGGATGCTAACCTGATCTACTATGCTGATGATTCAACCCTAATCTTCTCTGCTCCATCACCCCAACAATTACAGCAAATCACCTAAGAATCCTCGACACCAATAGAAACTTGGCTGACTCAACTTAGTCACCCAAAAAAAAAATAACGCTATTCCATCCCTCTAATGCTACTGACCCAATTGCCACATCCAAAATATCATCTCACAGCAGTCACTCAAACTAATATATTAGATGTAATTCTAGACAAGAAAACGAAATTTGACAAACATGCATCTCATATCATCACAAAGTTCATAAAAAACTTGGTACACTCTACAGATCCAAAAATTAACCTCCAATAGTAAATTCACCATTGCTAGAAACCACCTAACTCGCCACACTTTCTATGCCTCCCCAGTACTAATCAAACTAAAGTGACCTTAACAGACTATTCGCTATAACAAAAGTTGCAAAATTTTCCACCAGCTCATCCTACAGGTCTCACCATTGCCAGTCTCAAACTATCCTGGCTGGAATTACCAAACCGGTTAACCTTTAACCAACTTACAATAACCCACCAAATCCTCTATCAACCAAAAAAAAAAACAGCCCTACAAGGACTCCTATAACAATCATCTACCAAGAAGTATCAACAAAGCACTGGTTGAAATTTCTAGAAGTAAATACTACTCTGGGGACTCCCTCTACACTACTGCTGTCACAAGAGCAAGGAATACCCTTCCTCTAGATATCCGATCACTAGAAAACATACAGAACTTTAAGAAACTTAAATTCTACTCGTACAACTCATGGATATAACTCCTGCTCTAGTCCTGGGTAAATCCTACCAATTTTTCCTACTCCCACCTCATCATCATCTTTCTTTTATTCACAAAGCTACCTCATACACAACTACTAGTTACCAAATCAGACATAATGCATATTAGCATAACTTTATTCTTGCATACACTTAATTCTACTACAACTATACATTACACACACACACACACTTTACTGTTTGACAGTACTGATTATATCTACACTATATGCCTAAATTTGTGCAGTTCCTAATCTGTACTACAAAAGTTTCCACTGTTTGACTTTTTTATAATTGTCTGCAATTACTCTGTACATTTATTGTGTGATATTGAAATTGATATTACTTCATATAACATCGTATTATGTGATACTACAAATGCTACTCTTCTACATATTCTTATTCAATGATTGTATGACTCTGCAAATGTTTTCGACTTTATATATTCTTTACAGTATTACAGTATGGAACGTGTACTCCCTGGACCTCTGCTGAAAATGGGGAACGCTGCACAGTCAGACATTTCCTGGTAAACAAACTGTAAAATAAATAAAAATGACATTTGAGATTTTCTTGGTGTATTCGTAAGAAAGAATGAAATTTTCCCTAGTGCAAGAAAAGGCCCAAGTGTACCAGTGTCGTCCTCTGAAGAAGAAAAGTTAAATACAGTATATTAGCTTCTGAAATGTGTTGCAAAAGGCTGATAATCTAGCTTTCCTGTCCTGAAAAAAAAAATAAATAAATAAAAGGATACCAACGTTTGTGTGCAATGACAAATTTTGGTCAGAATGGCAATTAGAAATTGGCAAACATGCAACATTTCCACAACACTAAGTGCAGTTCAGTTCTCTTCAAAGTAAGGCATACCTAAACAGCACTTTGGTAAATCAGGCTTAAAACTGTATTTCTGTATATAAATAACACATTCATACACAACATATCAAACATTTTTTCATTAAAATTCAATACATAACAGCTGCTGCTCCTCTGCTTCTGAAGCTACTAACATAATGCAAGACATTTTTACCGGAAACTACACCAGTTATTCTCTAAAAAAAACTCATAATGTGTCAACCCTGTTTGGAGATGCAGAGCTTTACATACATACAGCAGAAACAGCTTGACAATTTCAGCACTATTTGAAAGTAACACAACTAAGTCCTGTAAGCGACAGTCTTGTCCTAACATTTGAAAATATATAAAGTCCTTCCAGAGATGTGCTTGAAGAACAAATAAGCACTGGTAGCAAAACTTAACCATAGCACTGAATTTCAGTTCAATCTGAAATAGGAAATCAGTCAAAATATTGGACACTGCTCCTAACCATAACAATTCTCAGTTTAAGAAATCACATCCTCCACACTACAAGGGTTTAAATACAGCATAACACCAAGTTCCCCTTGTGCTACTGCCGTCACAGGAGGTACAAGGAAAAAGAACAAAACAAAAGGACTCTCAAACTAAACATCTCAGAGGATACAGTTTACCAAAGCCAAATTTGAGGTAAATTTGGCTGCCCAAGTCAAGGAAAACCACAAGGCATTCTTTAGCTATGTCCGTAACCTCAAAGCCAATACACAATTGTGTGGAGAGCTCATTTTAAGTGGAGCTACCTATATTGAGCCAAAAGCTATAGCAAACCTACTGGCTAATAAATTCAGCTCCAACTTTACCCCTCTCTCCCACCTCAACCTTCCCTCATGAAATACCATCAAATAATTCCCCCTGCTATCACTACAAACAGGTCCTTAATGCTCTAAGACCAAGAACACTGCATCAATGGGCCCAGAAAATATCCCAGGATGCCTTCTAATTAGCATGAAACGATCTCTCAGGGCCTCTGGAATTGCTATTTAACTACATCCTTTGGACAGGCTTCATGCCTCATGACTGGTGAACAGCAACGGACATCCCTCTACACAAAGGTGGGCCATCTACAGACCCTGGAAACTACAGGCCCACAAAGTCTCACTAGTCTTATATGTACAGCCATGGAAAGAAGCATCACGGAAAAAATAAACAGTGATGTAGTAAACCTTTGGCAATGGACAAAACCCAGTTTAGTTTTGTCGAGAGCAGATCATGTTTACTCAACCTGGCGGACTTCTTTGATGAAGTCACTAAAGCAATGGATGAGGTCAAAATGGTTCACGCTGCCTAACGTGACCTGGCCAATGCATTTGACACAATACCCCACTCGGGCATTATTGATAGACTCAAGAGGTTAATTAAGAACAAACTCATATGTCACCCGCTAGACAGCCATCTGGCTCACAGACAGGACCCAGGAATTTAGAACTGGGGGGGCCACCTCTACAAAGAGGCCAGTCACAAGTGAGTCCTTCAGGGATCAGTCCTTGGACCACTCCTTTTTGGCATTTGCTTCTCTGAAGTCAAGGCCAATGTCAGTGGTCTCTGGCTGACTAAATTTGCTGATGATTGCAAATTAGGAGCAGTCATCGAATCCCAACCTGAAACAAATGTTCTCCAGGAAGGGCTAACACAGACAACTGGTGTCAGAGCCATAGACTAAAACTAAATGCCAAGAAATGCACAACGGTATCCTTCAGGAAGTCATCCAGCCCTGGTAACTATCATATTGACAACACACCCCTTAGAGCTGATCCAGTACTCAGGGACTTAGGGACACACAAAGATAGTAATCTAGCCTTTGACCATTATGTGTCTACAATAGTGAGGAAATCATTCTATCTTGCTCAACTTAAACAAAGGTATGGAATCTAGGACCAAGGAAGTCATTGCTCCACTGTATTTGACATTCATCAGATGTATTGAGTACAATGCCCCACTGTGGTATGTACCTAACCAGGCATATGCAACTGTAACACCCATACAGCTTCCTCACTAAGAGCACAGGACTTAAGGAAAATGTCCTGTGCAGACCACCTCAAGGTTCTATCCCTGCATTCAGTATCCTATAGGCTTTTGAGGGGATATCTATGCCTGACATACAGGGCATTGTCAGACTCCACTCTGATGGACATCCTGCATATCCGCAAAACAAACAGCACCAGAATTATCCATTCTAAAGACTTAAAACTTGTCTGTGGTATAAACAGGACCTGCTGGAGAGAGAGAGGTATATATCCCAGAGATTACCCAGTCTCTGGAACAAGCTCCCCCATCCATGTAAAGCAGAGTTACTCCCTAACCCAATTCAAGTGCAACTTAGACAACTGGATGAGGAATAGGAAAGTCATCCCTGGTTTGGCACCTATGCCTCTAATGGACACAGGCAACCTGTAAATGGTTCATCTCCCAGGCCCTAGCTTGTAAACGTTTCATCTACACAGCCCCTGCTTACACTTACCAAGGGTAAAAAGGCAAAATTAAGCTAACCACACTGCTAAAGGAGACTCGCAAGCAAAACAACCAAACTGAGAAAAAAAATTGTGAGTCAACCAACACGGTCCAGGCAGGATAAACTTCTGCTGAACACCAAGAATGTATAAAAAACTGTTTTATTGAAGACGGTTAGTGCTTTCGCTGGGTTACCGCTTCATCAGACCAAATACAAAAGTATGTTAAAATACAGAAATATTTAAAACATAGCACAACCAATCAACTAAAACTAATTAAAAAAGACCAAACAAAGTGATGTGTAACCCATATCACTGCCTACTCAGTAGGGCTGGTTTAAGGGAGACACCACTATTAAGTCCTGTGTTTAGTTGATTGGTTGTGCTGTATTTTAAACTTCTCTGTGTTTTAACATACTTTTGTATTTGGTCTGATGAAGCGGTAACCCCATGAAAGCGCCAACCTTCTCCAATAAAAGTCTTTTTATACATTTTTGGTGTTCAACAGAAGTTTACCCTGCCTGGACTGTGTTGGTTGACTTTTCCCAATATAAAAGAAATTTGGAATCATCGACCAAAGAGGCTTTCAACTAGCTTCCATTGGTCAAAAGCCAAATCAGTTACACAAACTTCAACAAAATAACAGGAAGTGCCATATTCTATTTCACATGTCCAACAGGTTTCCATCCATAAATTCTTTTGAATTAAGTTTTTTCTTTTGGTCATCTCTCAATTCCATTTGCATTAAGCAAAGAGAATTTTCAAAGCTTTGACCATGTCCAAGGGACCTAGTCCAACTGGAAGAGTTAATATTTCTTCCAATCTGGAGCATTACCAGCATGGATTCAAGATAGGAAGGTGTTGTCTTAGTACCCAGTTGTCACAAACGCAATACAAGATTTAAGAGCTTTTTCATATCTGAATACATGGTGCCATCCAACAGTAAGCAAAAAATGGACAATTTGAACAGCAGGAAAAAGCCTGTCAATCAGATCGCAAGCACACCTACCTACCTAGAAGTAGGAAAGCTGCAGTGGATTCCAGGATATACTCCTCATAAACAGCAGCAGTAAGACTTTTCCAGTAACAAGGGACACTTACTAGGGCTTGGACCAAGTCCTAGCCATCTCCTATTATAATTTTCATATATTTACAGACATTTAGAGTCTTTTAGAGACAAAAGATCTAACCAAAAGTAAACTATCACCACACATTCATTTCAGATAGGAGTTTTAAATGAATGGTAAGGCATCATTCCTACACAACAGGTTTCAGACTGGCGTTTATATACCTGTGCATCATAAAAATTAAATTTCTCATTCTGATAAATGTTTTGTTCTTGATTTGCATATTTCAAGAAAACAAGCAGAAAATGGATTTAGACCACTTCATTTCATACCAATAAAATGGCGCGATTTTTTTCAAATTTTATCAAGAAAATATCTGCTTACCCATGTTTAGACTTTGAAAGTGTTAATTTGTTCTGAGGTTCTTTAGCTGAATGGATGTTCAGTTGCTTTTGAAGATTATTTTGAGGAATGGCAGCCATTCTGTTGAAGAGAAACATTTCAATACATCAAAATAGTTTAAGAATAGGCATCTGCTTTCCACTGCTGACTAACGCATTTGCATTTTGCCTGAAGAATACTCCTATTGCATGACAGTACAAAACTCTTTTCAGGTACAGTAGCTACTCTGTTAAATATAATTATACCCCTAAGTCAAAATTATTTCATTCCAAGTACCTGCATTCATTTGTGGATGTGCAAGTTTTAATTCTGGCTAAAGGGTACTCCTGCTCCTTGAAAGTACACCTTTTTTTTTTCTGAGAATACCCAGAATCCCACTGGGACAGAATTATGCAACAGAAATTATATATCACACTGAATGGCTTTAACTTCATGATAGTAGTAACAGAGTACCCCAAAACACACACTTCTTTGCACTGCAAGTAAATTCAAGTGAGGGAGCATCATTTTTCACAGAAACATTTTTTTTTTTAAATCAGCTGCTTTCCATTCCTATCGAAACAATACAATGTTACAAGAAAAATAAAATAGGAATGGCTTAACACCCAACAAATTACAATAACATTTCTCAGTATAAAGTGTTTCAAGAAATAGCATGTATTCTAATGCAAGCACATCATCCATGAACCCCGATTAGCAATAAAGATGCTCAACCAAGTTTCAAAGTTACTCATCCTCCATTAATGCTAAGAGTCAGAGTATGCACTTATTTGTCAAGTGACAAAAGGCTAAAACAAAAGTAGAAGAAATGTGGCCATTCAGATGTGCCAAGACTGAACATGAAGTTTCAAGAAATAGAAAAAGTAATGTCTTTTGGCTTTTCCCGGTTAGGGGTCGCCACAATGGAAAGCTGGTCCGCTTATGACTGGCAGTAGATTTTTATGGTGCCAAGGTGCCAGCCCGACACCCAGCCTTCAAGGAAGGCACACCCATTCATGCAGGCAACTACCTGCATGTCTTTAAACGTCTCACTCGACAGCAGGGAGGACATGCAGACTCCACACAGAAGGCGTTCCAGCAGAGAATCGAACCGGAAAACCTCTTGCTGCGAGGCAACAACACTAACCGCTGCACCACCACAGCCTACACTATAAAGTTCAAGCATATAGTCTTCAATTTAATAATCCACCCCTCTATTGTGAATCTTAATCTCGTCATACTCCGACACAATCCTTTCGCTGTTTTGTTGTTGACTCCGGACTCTACTTAAACAGATTCCATCCTTGCAAGCTGCACAGGTTGTCCATTTTTTTTTTGTCAGCAGTGGTTGTAGTTGCCCACTGTATCTGAGCCATGTTCTAGCTGGCAGACACCTACTAAGATGAAAGTTCGAAGACTGAGCATGGAGAGAAAACGGAAGAAGAGGACTGCATTTTCCAAAATTGCACATAAAAATTAAAAATTGGAGGAAACGTATTTTTGGAAAACAGTTGCACTATGTATACCAGGCAAGAGAGAGACCTATTTACCTCTGCAATCAGATGACAAGACACAGGTGTAAGACAGGAGTTGCTACATTTAGCTGTCTCCAGAACATACTTTCTGGAGATCTGAAGAGGTTTCTGGAAGCAGAACAGGTTACAGATGACATAAATGTTTAACAAAAGAGTGAGCCAGCAAATTAAAGGGGACTCTGTCAACCTTCTAAATAAGTAAAAAAAAAAAAACACACTCGCCAATGAAACCTTTTCCACTGTTCCCAAGGAAAATGCTCGACTAACAGACAAAATACTCAGAAGCTTGCCATAGGAATCAAGAGTACCTTGGACACCACAGACTGGTGTGCAGGGATATAGAAATGATTAGGAAAGATACATTTAGTAAATAAGTGGGAGAACTGTAAAACATCAATCCCATTAGATGAAGATTAGTCATGTACAACTGTGGTTTTGCAACAAAGAGATGAAGTTTGATGAGTCTGTTAAAATGGTGGAACATCTGTAAAGTCTGATCCTCCTTTGTAAATGTCAGTGAATGCACTGAAAAGTGACTAAATTTTTGCTACTTAAATTCTATAAAAGGTTTCAAAGTAAATTGCACATTATCTTCTTACAAGTATAACTTAGCTTTGGATAGTAGTACTATGAAGTTAAAGTATTTAAAATACAAGGTGGAGTGAAAATTACTGACTGTATAAGTTTTTATACTGTAATAAGATAAAAA
>NC_056739.1:1140703877-1140713877 GCF_019279795.1 Protopterus annectens
ACAGTGTTTTATTTTAGCAATAAATATATAGTAACGCAACCTTTTATTATAGCTATTTTTAAGTTTATAAGATGGCTATTTGAAATTTGTCCTTATTTTTGGGACTGTAATACCCTGTTAGTGGCTTTGTCCAGGTTTTTTGTGCTAAGGTTGACAGCTATGGCAAGAACAGAATTCACTGAATATGTTTGAGGGCTGTACTCCCTCATTACTGGGTTTGTCCAGGTGTTTTGTGCTAAGAGGTTGACAGCTATGGTGAGAACTGAATTCATTAAATGATAGCCATTTAAGTTTCAGTCTTCCTCTTTCACAAAGCAGCTGATTTGGCGTAGTGGTATGTTGCTCTTTTGCACAGGGACCTTGGCAGTAAAATGTACGGTGGCAACAGCATTTTTCTTTCACAAAGCAGGTGATTTGGCATAGTGGTATGTTATTCTGACTCTTGCACAGGGACCTTGGCAGTAAAATGTATGGTGGTAACACAGCATTTTATTCTAGCAGCTTTCCAAGATTATACAAGCAATGTTTAATGTGTCCCTGGTTTTTGCCCTTTTGACCCACCCCAATAAATTTGGCTTTTTCCAGACTTCTTGTGCTGCGAAGTTGAAATGCAGTTGAGTATTGAGTAGATTTTACAAGGAGCCGAGAGCTGCAGGGGAAGAGAAGTTTAGTGCTGATTATGCTAAGTCAGCTCACATTGCTAATAGCACAAAAGGTTGTGTACTTGCTTTTGATGCAGAAGGTTGTTAGTTATACTCCCATAAGGGGTGAATGCTGCCATACTGAAAATGAAGATACTAACTATGAGCCTGTTATCAGTTTGCCATCCATTTCCTATTGCAATATTACTAGCTTATTTTTTATGTAATTTAGGCAATTTATTCCTCAGTGGCATCAGACACTTTATTTTTCGATGAAACCATGAAATATAAAGGTGATTGCTAGCACCAACCTCTTCATTACAGATTTATTTAACGTGGAATTATTTAGATGACTTTTTTACTACTTCAGAGATTGTGCATATTTACTGATAATGGTGGACTGTAGAATTGTGCATATTTACTGATAATAGTGGACTGTAGAAGTCTGAGTAGACTTTTATGATGGAAATGTTCTGAATTGGACAATTTTGTTTCATTAAAATCACAGAAACCACAGCAGCAAGAGAACCAGTCGACAGCGTAGAAAAATAAAAATAAAAAGTATTAGTCACCATATAACGCTGTCGCAGGTGGCGATACCCAGCTATAGACCCTAAGGAAGTTAGAGGGTACTTCCTAGTGTCACAGGCGTTGCCCCTCTTGCAAAAGAATATAGCCAAAGGCAGAACGCCGCAAAACACTATTCCATGAAAGGAAAATGTAATAAAAGTGGCGTTACCCAGTTACCACAATCCAAATGTGTGCGAAGGTACTTCCCAATGCCACAGACGCTGCTCCTTTGCTGAAAGATGTAACCAAAGGCAAACGCCTCAAGTACTAGTCCTTTACAAGAAAATATAATGAAAGTCAAAATGCCAAGATAAATTCCAAGATACTGCTCCAAGACAGGAAATTGCAGTCAACAAATCCAAATGGGTAAGAACACAGCTTTATTCACAAAAAAAGTAAGCGCTTTCGCCATTAGGCTTTTAGACTATCAGCCGAATTCTAGACCAGGAGATAATGTGGAAATTATTGACCCCTCTACAAACATTACGGAGGACTTACAAGAACTTGAAGTTGCTTTTATGAAGCTTAAGAAACTGCAGGTACAGAGACAATACTTTGAAGCATGTCTTATAAAGAAAATTGTACCTCATGGGCTTCGTATTTTAAAAATGCCCACTTCAGGGAATAGATTCCCTGACCTCCTTTTTAAATGGCAGCAATTAAATATTGAGTTAAGTTACAGTTATATGAAATTATTAATTGAATATCATACACCAGAAGAAGAAATGTTAAAAAATCAAGTTAATGATTGTTTTCAAAAAGTGAATAAGAAATGTATTAATGTACAAATGCACAATCAAGTAGAACGAGTGATTGATGACGTCGTCTTATATGAGAAGCGTTTGATAGAGCAGAAAAAAGTGAAAATCTGCAGGGATGTCAGGGATTTCAACAGTAACCAAGTTTTTACTTGGCCTAGGGAACAAAATAGGAGTGGCTCAAATACAGCATCCAACTATCGTGGAAGTTATACTTCACATGTTTTGAGGATGCCTGTACGAACACCTTTGGTACACCCTGCACGAAATTCCGACATGAACACAACTGTTCATAATAGCACTACACAAGTAGTAAATGAGAGTGATAATATAATTGTAACAAATATGACACAAGGACAACAATTAGAAGGGAGAGTTATTCTACCTGAGGCAGAGAATAATACCTTTATATCTAGACATACAAAGAGTCCAGTAACGCAAGTAGAGAGAAGGGAAGATACAGTGGATTTAATATCTGATGATCAGAATATACAGAATTCTAAAGAAATGGTAGTTAGACCTAAAGTGACATTAGGGAGTAAACCCAATAATGGATCAGTACAAAATGTGAATGTCCCTTTCCCGATAGCACAAGGACAAAATATGGGAAGACAACATTCAACAAGCAGGGGCAGACACAAAAGGAAGGGGTCAACAGAGGATTACAATGGGCCCACAATGAAAAAGATGTGGGAGAGAACTCCACATTAATTGTTAACCTCTCTAGCAGAGTGTTGAATGAAGATGAAGAATGTGTTTTAAATAGGGGTCTTAGTTTCATACCCACCTGTGGTGATGACGTAGTGGATTTAGTGATTGATACTAAAATGTTTACGAGAAAGATACAATTAAAATTAGATTTTGGTCTAAATGAAAATGTTAACCAAGTTTCACGATTTAGATCCAACAGCACTTTTATACCTCAGCTACACCCGGTGATAGATGTGTTTGGTAAGGTTATGGAAAATGATATACATAACTATTTTCATACACACAAATGTATGAAGTATAGACAGAATTTGAATTATAAACAAAGACAAGCACTGAAGGGTCTGAGAGACGATGACATGCTTACAATTAGACCAGCTGACAAGGGGGGCCCTATTGTGTTAATGGATACAGCTGATTACAATGAACGAATGACTCAACTTTTAAGTGATGATAAGTTTTATGATGGAATTAACCAGGGGATAGTTGGACAGAAAGTTTTTGATGTGTATTATACACTCGATCTCCTCATGTCATCAAGCATTACTGAGGAATTATATCATTACTTCAAAGTT
This sequence comes from Protopterus annectens, assembly GCF_019279795.1. Taxonomy (NCBI): domain Eukaryota; kingdom Metazoa; phylum Chordata; order Ceratodontiformes; family Protopteridae; genus Protopterus; species Protopterus annectens. Next base: position 1,140,707,130 of record NC_056739.1, read on the forward strand.
GAGAATCCAGTTGTTCCAGTTATACAGGGGCTACCCAAGGTACACAAGTCTCGTACAGACCCTCCCTTGAGACCGATTGTAGCCGGGCAGGGATGGGTAACTGAGCCACTATCCATTTATGTAGAATCAACACTGAGACCATTGGTTGACAAAAATGAACATATACTGAGAGATAGCAAACAGTTTTTATTGGATTTATACACGTATACTAGTGGCTTGGAAGAGGGGAAGAAATATTTTCTGGTTACTTTGGATATCGTGAGTTTATTCACAGTAATACCTAATGATTTGGGCATTGCATATATCCAAGAATATTTACGCCAGCATTCTGACTTTCTTACAGACAAGATAGAGTTAATTACTCTATATCTTGAGATGGTACTATCCAATAATGTGTTTATTTTTGGACAACATGTCTATCTGCAGAGGGATGGCGTGGCTATGGGCACATCCTGTGCCAATAGCTACACCATCCTTGTTATAGCTGCTTGGGAGGATAGATTCCTTTATAAGTCAACCATGTTCAAGGAATTTGTGGGGTTATACCGCAGATTTGTGGATGACCTCTTTTTTCTTTGGTTTGGGGATATAGACATGCTGAATGCCTTTGTGAGTCTAATGAATTCTTCTACTGAATTTTTAAAATTCACTATGAATTATTCTGAGAATAGGGTTTCTTACCTTGACATAGATATATACAAGCTTGACAATGGACTTCTAAATACCTCCATCCATCGCAAGCTATGCCATCGTAATACTTTACTTTATAGAGGTAGTATGCACCCCACACGTCTTTCATAACATACTGAAAGGTCAGTTTATGAGAGCATCCAGATATAATCCTGTGGATGAATGTTACTATAAAGAAATAGATGAACTAAGGAAAAGGTTTGTAGAAAGGGGGTATGATCATGTGCTAATAGAAAAAGTTATATTGGAAGTGAATGAGTTACGGTTAACTAAGGCCAGACCATATTTTTCTGAAGACTCAAGGGATGTTGAAGAGACTTTAGAACCTAAAGCAATGGAAGTGAGGCCTATAATGTCGTATACTAGAGACATAAAGGAGATAAGAGACATGTTTATTAAAAATTGGGATATTCTGTTATCTGACAGTGAAATTGCTAAGATAGTGGGACCAAGACCTAAAGTTACTTATAGGAATAAACCCAATTTAAAGAGATTATTGTGTAAACCCAAGTTTGGTGGGAATAAGCAATATATAATGGGAATGAATAAGAACACTACACCATGCGGTATGTGTAATCACTGTGGTTTTATCAATGAGGAGCCTACATTTGTACATCCAGTTAGTGGATACACGTTTTACTTTAACACCAACACAAATTGCAATAGCAAAAATGTGGTATATTTAGCGAGGTGCATAGCATGCCCCTCGTTTTATATAGGGAAAACCAACAGGGTATTCAAAGATCGCATTAGGGAACACAATTATCACATTAGGAAAGGATCAGAATTCAATGCATTAGCCAAGCATTGTAAATCATCAGGTCCTGATCATAGTTTTAATTTTACTATTATACAACATTTAGTATCTGGTCAAAGAGGGGGTGACTTAATTAATAGGACCCTTGAATGTGAACTCAGGTGGATCATCAGATGCAGAGCAGATGACCCACCTGGTCTCAATGATAAAGTTCACATTAAACCTGTTTTGAAGGGCAGAAGGATCCATAGACCAAGATGAAATTTGAGTGTGTATATGTTTTTTATACACATCTTTTATATATAGATAAGTTTCCTTATATATTTTTATATACACATACATTCAATATTCAAATAAATTTTAATACAGATTTTTAATGGATGTATTGTTGTATAGGTTTTTAATGTATAGAGCATCATTTTAAAAGAGTGTTTACGCACAAAAAGTATATATGTTTTGCATATCAATGTAATGGCTGTGAACACTATTAAGTATGTTTTATACTTGTCAGTGGCGCTTTAAATTTTAAATTGGAGTCCACCTATCATTGAATAAGATGGACTATTTAAACGACTGCTATCAGCTGTATTTTGTAGAGTTTGAAAAAGCCTAACGGCGAAAGCGCTTACTTTTTTTGTGAATAAAGCTGTGTTCTTACCCATTTGGATTTGTTGACTGCAATTTCCTGTCTTGGAGCAGTATCTTGGAATTTATCTTGGCATTTTGACTTTCATTATATTTTCTTGTAAAGGACTAGTACTTGAGGCGTTTGCCTTTGGTTACATCTTTCAGCAAAGGAGCAGCGTCTGTGGCATTGGGAAGTACCTTCGCACAAATTTGGATTGTGGTAACTGGGTAACGCCACTTTTATTACATTTTCCTTTCATGGAATAGTGTTTTGCGGCGTTCTGCCTTTGGCTATATTCTTTTGCAAGAGGGGCAACACCTGTGACACTAGGAAGTACCCTCGAACTTCCTTAGGGTCTATAGCTGGGTATCGCCACCTGCGACAGCGTTATATGGTGACTAATAATTTTGTTTCATTGTTCACTGGAAAAATGTTCAAAGCAATAGGAAGGTGCATCAAAGAGCACATGTATGTTTCATATGCAAGGGGCCTATGATTTGAAAACAGCCCAGAATTAATTTTTATCTGCCACGGGTAAAATGTATTTTCTTTGAATGTTGGTTTTAATGTTGTTTCAATGAATGTGAGTTTTAAGGGCAGAGAAGTTTTAACGCCAAGTTTGTTTAGCAGATGTCTTCGTGTTTGTGCTGTAAAATGCAAAATAAAACTTTCAAATGAAGTTCAAATCATCATAGAAGTAAATCAGTATGCACATTAGTGTTTATGGTAAATGGAGTGAAATAGCAAATTAATGGATCATTGGAATGGCTGCAGGGAGGCTCCATTCAACCATGGTTTTGTGAGGGGGAAGGGCGGCAAACAGACAGCCCCACCTGAACTATACCTCCCAACTGTCCACATTTTCAAAGAATGAATAGATTTTTTGTTCTTATTTTTGGTTTGTTCCTCATAAAATTTGTGTTTTTCTGGCACATCATTTAGGAATGAAGTCACTAAATAATGACACTAGTTTCAGACTTCATAACCTTCAGAAAAATGCATGCTAAAGTAAGACCTGTTCTAGCAACTGTCCCAGTTTATAGAAGAGCAATTTTTAGTGCTGTTTATGTTCCCCCAATATATTTGGCCTTGTCCAGATTTATGTCCCAGTTTATAGAAGAGCAATTTTTAGTACTGTTTATATGTTCCCCCAATATATTTGGCTCCAGTTTTATTGCATTAACAGGTTGAGAAGTACATGCAAATAAATTGCTTTATAGAATTAGGCATAGCCAAACCTCTGAACTGTCCCTGATTTTGACTCAAAATGTTGCTCTTCCCCTAATGATCCCTCCACAAAATAGCAATTTTGGAAGAAAACGTGGAGGGTTTATAATTAAGAAATAACTGTAATAATCAGATTACTTTTATTTCAGAAATGCATGTAGATATTTTATTTTGTCAGCTGCTCAAGTTGGCAGTACAAATATTAAAGTGTCCCTTCTTTGACAGGCTCCCAGCTGTATTGTGTTGCTATTTTATATTTTTACATCACATTTTTGGTCCATTTTTCATAAAATTGTGTTTTTTTGGCAAATTAGTGACAAATAATTAAAGACTGAAGTTAGAAAATAATGACAGACATTTGAGTTTCAGATTTCATACCATTCAGAAAATTCATACTAATGCAAGACCTCTATTAGCTTTAAGTTTATAAGAGCAATATTTTAAAAATTGTCCTCATTTTTGGGCCTTTGTCCCATTTCTTTGTATGGCTTTGTCCAGAATTCTTGCTCTGAGGTTGAGAGGTATGACAAATGTGTCAGGGCCATCACAAGTCATCCAAAGACATTTCAAACTGTGACATACTTTTACACCCCACTTCCCCATGTAGTGACTCTGGATGTGTCGAAGCAAGGCAAGGAGTAGTTATGCAGTGTAAATGTGCAGAAAATCCCACCCATCCAAGGTAGACACAAGTACTAGAGTGGCTTTTCATCTGTCCTTGATTTTTACAGAATGGTCTGGTTTCTGTCATATTTTTTGTACTGTTGATTTATGCTTATTACTCAAAGTGCCTGTTGCTCTGTGTTTAAGTAGCAATACTTTAATGACCATCAGGTAAGCTTGGCTGAGATCGCAAGATGGAAGTAAGCTTTAATAAGCATACTGTTAAAGAATTGCCAACATTGAAAGCCTTTCTGTTGCCATGTAGAGAATACTTAACTAGATAATGTATAAGCCTTGGGTATAGAAATGCATATGCCAGTACTTGTAATAAAGGACAGAATTACATTATTTTAAGAGTCTCATTACACTTGGAGACTTCCAATCATCTCTGCAGGCTTTACCCGTAAACCGAATGCCAATCGCGTGGTCCATAACCTGTACAGTAATCCTTTTAAAGCAATGTATCTTGAGCTTATTTCTTGTTTGCTTTTCATTTTTTACTTTGATCATGTTTTCCCCATGAAACAAGTAGATGTCAGGCAGCGGGTCTTTTGTTGGATAAGGAACATTTTTACAAGTGGGGGCATCAGAGATTTCTACTTTCAGCATGTTACTTGTTACTTTAATAAAGCTGAATATAAATTATAATTAGAACTACAGTGCAATACGTGGTTTGAGTTGAGTGCTGCTTGTTTTTCTTATACTTGATTTTGACTGGCATTCCATTAATGTATTTAAAAAAAAGTAATTTATTTTTTCATGCCTCACAACCTTTTTTGTTTCCATCTAGATATTAAGCTGTCATGCAGCCAATGCATTGAAATATTTTTATTCTTCTACACTTCATTTTGTCTTGATTGGACTCTCATAATGACTGTTTGGCACCCAGTGCAGTATATTTAGTTTTTGTGGTTTGCTACTACAGGTGTGTGTGTGTGTGTGTGTGTGTGTGTGTGTGTGTGTGTGTGTGGTAGGGAATACCTCAGGCTTGAACCCCGTACCTTGTACGCAGGTGTTAAAGACCTGAATTCCCTACCCACCACAATTTGTAAAATAAAAAACTGCAGATTTTTGCCTCATATTTGATCTGATCTGTTCCTCATAATATCTGTGGTTTGTAAATGTTGCAATGCTTGATATTTGATGGTGCAGCATTGTTGCCTCACAGCTGCAGGTTCTCAGGTTTGCTTCTTGGCTGGGTTGCCTTCTTTGTGGGGTTCATAGGGTCTTTATCTTCTCCCTGTGTTTGTGTGGGTTTGCTTTTGTGTCCTCCCATGTTACAAAGACATGTCTGCATTATTTCTTCCTGGGCCTCTGCTGAAATTTTTTTTTTTGTTCCAAGTCAGACTGTCCTGATCAACAAATGTTAAATAAAGTTGACAGGCAGTTGAATTTCAGACTTCAGGTTTCTGAATGTTTAAGTCCTTGCATATTTGATGGTGCAGTGGTAGTATTGTTGCCTCACAGCTATAGGTTTTCTGGTTTGATTCTTGGCTGGGGTGCCTTCTGTGTGGAGTCTGCATCTCCTCCCTGTATTTGTGTGGATTTGCTCTGGTGCCCTGTCATTTTACAAAGACGTGTCTGCAGTATTTCTCCATGGGTCTCTGCTGAAAATTGTTTTTATTCTGTCAGCAGTAAAATTGACAGGCATTTGAATTTCAGACTTCATGTTCTTCAGAAAATACATAGTAACACAACCGTAACACAACCTTTTATTCTAGCAATTTTCTAAGTTTATAAGATGAATATTTGAAATTTGTCCCTATTTTTGAGACTGTATTCCCCCATTATTGGCTTTGTCCAGGTTTTAAGGTTGACAGCTATGGCAAGAACTGAATTCACTGAATGTTTGAGGGCTGTATTCCCTCATTACTGGGTTTGTCCAGGTGTTTTGTACTAAGAGGTTGACAGCTATGGTGAGAACTGAATTCACTAAATGATAGCCATTTAAGTTTGTCTTCCTCTTTTACAAAGCAGCTGATTTGGCGTAGTGGTATGTTGTTCTGACTGTTTTGCACAGGGAGCTTGGCAGTAACATGTATGGTTCTAGCAACTTTCCAAGATTATACACGCAATGTTTGTGTCCCTGGTTTTTGGGCTTTTGACCCCCCCCCCCCCAAATACATTTTGGCTTTTTCCAGTTTTCTTGTGCTGCGAAGTTGAGTACTGAGTAGATTTTACAAGAAGCTGAGAGCTGCAGGGGAACAGAAGTTTAGTGTTGCTTAAGTGAAGTTGGTTTGCCTTGTTAATAGCACAACAGGTTGTGTACTTGCCTTTGATGCAGAAGGCTGTGGGTTCTACTCCCACAAGGGGTGGATGCTGAAGTACTGAGAATGTTCTCCTTGGTGAAGATACTAACTATGAGTCCGATATCTGTTTGCCATCCATTTCCTCTTGCAATATTACTAGCTTATCATTTTTTTAATGTAATATAGGCAATTTATTCCTGAGGGGTAACAAACACTATTTTTCGATGAAACCATGAAATATAATGTTTGCTAGCAGCAACCTCTTCATTAGTTACAGATTACTTTAATGTGAAATTATTTAGATGACTTTTACTTCTTCAGATAGTGCATACTTACTGATAATGGAATGTAGAATTGTGCATATTTACTGATAATGGACTGTAGAATTGTGCATATTTACTGATAATGGTGGACTGTAGAATTGTGCATATTTACTGATAATGGTGGACTGTGGAATTGTGCATATTTACTGATAATGGTGGACTGTGGAAGTCTGAGTAGACTTTTATGATAAATGTTCTGAACTGGGCACTT
>NC_056739.1:1140728877-1140731377 GCF_019279795.1 Protopterus annectens
GTAGAGTTCCAGCTTCCTCTTCTTCCTATAGAATCCCAGTTCCTCCCTCTGCTAGTAGAGTTCCAGTTTCCTTGTCTTCCAATAGCATCCCAGGTCCTCCTTCTGTTACCCCTTCTGTCACCCCTTCTGTCACAGCTTCTTCTAATCACTTACCTGATTTCCATGGACATACATCCACCTTTAGTCTTGATTTCCCTCCTCTTCCTAGCCGTCCAATTTCTTCTTTGATGTCTTCTACTTCTACAACTTTTTCAGTTTCTTCTCCAATTCCTTCTTCCTCTTCTTTTCAGCCAGTTCCTTCCTCTTCTGTTCAGCAACTGCCTTCCTCTTCTTTCCAGGGAGTTGCCTCTTCTTTTCATCTGGTTCCTTCTGCGTCTGCGTCTTTTCTTACAGTTGGTTCTTCTAAGTCTCCTATTGTTCCTATACCTTCCCCAGCTGTACCTCATTCTTTTTTAGAAAGGTCTCGTCAAACCACCTCGAAGGATCTCGTCAATCAGAATGTACGAGACCTACACCAGAATACACGAAATTTGCAAAGTCAGTTCCACTCAGGAGTCAACTTCTCCAAGAGGAGAGGGTTGGGAAAAATAGGATATCGCATACCACCCAGACACATTATGACAAGGAGCAGTTACAGGTAGATGCCCGTTGTTCTCAGTCCTCGGGAGTTCACCATCTCCCTCTGGGTGGTTGTGACAGTCACACTGTCTTCAATTTATCCGATAAATTATTGACAGATAACCACATTAAGATTTTAAGTAAGGGTCACTCATTTGTACCGGCACAGAGAGCGTTTCTTCCCAATGTTCTTATGGACTTAAGGTTATTTGCTAGAAAGCTTAATTTACATGTGTTACTTAGTGACAATGAGTTAAATGGCTCTCAAGTGAGTTCACAGCAGATTGACAATTTCGCCTCACAAGGAAATGTTGAGGATAATACCAATATTGGGTTTTCAACTGCAATTAACTCTAATACAGAATCCGTTTCTGTTAACAATAGGAGTTTGAATGACCAGTTGAACATTGAGGTAGACAGTTCAATTTTGCGTAGGAAAAGCTTGTTCAATCCTCCATTACATAACTCTATAGCAGCCTTTCTAAGAGTTTGTGAGAGTGATGTTAGGCAGTTATTCAATACAGGATGTAACAACAAATGGTTTAATTTGACTTCAGATGAAAAATCAGCTCTTATGGAGTTAGTAAATGATAAATCTTTAAGAATTATGAAGGCAGATAAAGGGACGGGAGTAGTGTTGATGAGTCAAGATGAATATATCCAAAAGATAGAAGATACTTTACAAAATGATGATTTTTATGAGAAAGTCACTTTACAAGATGTTCATAACAGTTTTGCACATATAGATAGGACTCTTAACGATTTAGTCCGGAATCATGATATTTTGCATGAAGAGTTTTTGTTTATGCATATTCTACATCCCAGTTTAGGTAAACTTTTTGGTATCCCTAAAATTCATAAAAATATACTTAACCCTCCCTTTAGATTGATTATTTCCAATAATAAAACTAAAACTGAACGTATCGCACAATATGTGGATCATGTGCTTAATCCCATAGCACAAGCCAACCCTTTCTATATTAAAGATTCATGGGACTTTCTAGACAAATTATACAAGGATGGATGCAATGGTAAGGACAAATTACTAGTGACACTAGATGTTGTCGCATTGTATACAAGCATACCCCATGTTGAAGGGCTTAGTTATGTCAAACACTTTTTACACAAGTTTGTTAAGATGCCCAAATCCAGAGTTGATACCTTGAATATTCTTATGTCTTTAGTGTTAGATAATAATTTTTTTCATTTCAACAACAATATATATAAGCAGGTTAGAGGGGTGGCCATGGGAACTAAGATGGCCCCAGCCTTTGCTAATGTTGTGCTAAGTGAATGGGAATTGGACACTCTTATTCACTTGCCTGGGTTTGAACTTACGGAACATTATTGTCGTTTTATTGACGATATTTTTTTTATGTGGAAGGGTACTCAAAGACAACTACAATTATTCATTGACTCCCTGTCTGAAAGTCTGGGGTTTTTACAGTTTGTTTTAGCGGATAAAGGGACTAGTGTTCATTTCCTAGACATTACATTATCCATTGATGAAACTACTGGAGCTTTATCTTCTAACATTTTTAGGAAGGAGACGTACAGAAATAGCTATTTAAATTTTGAAAGCCAACATCCTGGATTTATGAAGAAAAATGTAGTGAAAGGGCAGTTTGTGAGATTATCTAGACTTATTAGTAATGACACAGTATTTGAATGGGAATGTGACTTTCTATCCTCTTTATTTGTTCAGAAAAAATACCCATTGCGCTTAATTAATAGTATTAGAAGGGAAGTTAAATTTAATAGACTTAATAAGTTTCAACCCATTTTGTTACATGGATTTGTGATTAACAAAGACTCATCTAGAGAGGATGGGGATGAATGGTTTAATAGCTTCGCTCTACCCATTAGTAGAGATATGCATCAC
>NC_056739.1:1140738877-1140808877 GCF_019279795.1 Protopterus annectens
ATGTGATTCAGATATACAAAATCTTATGAAACATCTTAAATCTAGATGAATGAGGATGTGATGAGCATCCTTTACATTTAGTGTTACCAGGAAACTTGAAAGAGGAAAAGATAACAGATTGCAAAGTGATTCGAAATTTGGGAAATATCACAAAACAGGTTTAGGGGAAAAAAGATCCAAAACTGGTCTCAAAGTTTTTGCTTGCTTTGACACTCAGAACATCCTTAATTAAAAACCCCTTCACCACCTGGGAAGAAAGAACCGGTTCCATCACTCCTTAGGATAGCATCCGATTAAGAACAGGTGGAAACAAGAGAATCTGATCTGCAGGATGCTGAATGGCCCTCTGGAAAGGATGCATTTCCTCCCACTGCTATCTTAACCCTTATGAATGACTTTCAGAACACATCTGAAACAATCAGTTGCCAGAGAGAAAAATGGAAATTCAAACTTTCTTAAAAAGAAAAAGGGGCACAGTGGGGGGTGGGGTGGGGGGAGGCACAAGGTTCATAGGTAGGTCCTAGGCTACTGGTCCTAGGGCCTATACAAGCCTAGCCAAAAAGGTATCCTGGCTTTCGCCACCCAAGAAAATGGTTTTCCTGTGCCCCTGTTGAGCAGAGCCACAGAAGTGATCTCCAGGGTGAATTTTCTATTTCCCATCCAATCATCAAGATTTTTCTTGAACAGTGCTAATGAGGAGCTCTGTTAGGTAGTCTGTTCCAGATTATGTGAAGTCTCTGGGACAGGAATCTATCCCTCCAGCATGTTCTGTTTATTGTCGTGACAAGGTTTTGGTCCCTAGAGCATGTAGCTCGGAGGGATTGGGATTTCGTTAAGTGGAGCATGTCCAACAGCTCTGGGTTTGACATAGCTTTGTATGTTAAGCAGAGATCGCCTCAGAGTAGGCGATATGCGACTGAGTAAAGCTGGAGTATTTTGAGTCAGTGTGCTAAGGCATCTGTTTGAGGCCAGTAATCCTGTTTGTGAGGCATTTTGGCAGCCTTTCCAGTTGTTGTAAATGTCTTGCGAGATACATACCAAAAGGGGCGTTGTACTCTATAATGGGTCTATTTCCCATCCAATCATCAAGATTGGAGTAGAGGGAAACAATGACCTTTTTTTTTCTGGATGAGAACCCTTTTGTGATGAGGTGTGCCATGTAGAAGGATTTCCTGACCACTGTGGCGATGTGATTATCAAAGGAGAGACTACTGTCCACCTGTGTCCCAAGGTCTCAACATAAGTAGACTACCGCCTATGTGGTAGTTCATGGGTACAGAGTTTTTACCAAAGGGGAAGACAATGCACTTTTTGGCACTGAGCTAGACCATGGCTTTGACACCAGTCATCTGTCTCAGTGAGGCCCTTTTGCAGGATGTCCACATCGTTAGGAGTTTCGATTATGGCTCCTAGTTTGCAGTCATCTGCGAATTTAGTTAGCCAAAGACCTTCTGTGTTTAGTATCTACTTCTCTGAAGTACAGGCTAACAGGAGAGGATCCAGGATTGAACCCAGTGGTACTCCACTTGTCACTGGTATGAAGTTTGGAGTCTGCTACTTTCACAGTGTGGGTTCTGTCAGTAAGCCAGTTGGCAAACCATCTTGAAACATAGGGATTTATACCTAGTTTAGTGAGTTTATCTGTAATTCCACAGTGGGGGATGGTGTTGAATGCTTTGGCGAGATCTAGATAGGCTGTGTGAACCACCTTACCCTCATCTATTGTTTTGGAGACTACTTCAAAGAAGTCTGTAAGGTTTAGGAGACATAATCTGCCTTTTACAAACCCGAACTGTGTGGGGTCCAGAGTTTGGAGAACTCCAATGTCTTTGTTTATGAGTTCCATGATGATACGTTCCATGGCCTTGCAGACCAGGCACGTCAGGCTAATGGGGCGGTAGTTCCCAGGGTCTGTTGTGGCCCCCCCCCCTGTGTGGAGTCGGATAACTGTCGCAGTGCTCCATTCAATGGACACAAGCCTGAGGTGAGGCTATGATTAAACATGGTACTTAGGTGGGGGTGCCAGTTCCTTCTGCAGTTCGTGTAGAAGGCAGCCTGGGATGTTGTCAGGTCCCATGGATGCTGTGTTCTTGGCTCTGGAGTGATGTTTTTACCTGTGCAGCAGTGATTACAGGAACTTTGCATTCTTCCGGTATAAAGATGGGCCCTTTAGGGGGCGAGGTCAAGTTAGCACTGAACCTATCTGCCAGGATGTTGGCAATATCAGATGGTGCTGTATATTTAGTGTCATTGTGCTGTAACTCGGAGCAGATCTGAGTGTTACCATTCTTGACATAGCTATAGAATGCTTTGTGGTTGTCTTTAGAATCAGTGGCGATTTTGTTTTCATAACTAGCTTTGGAGGATTTTATGAAGGATCCCAGCTTCTTACTGAGGCTGACCAGGGAGTTCCTCCAATCGTGGGATTTTACTCTTTTTTGCAACAGTTTCTTTCTTCTGTTGTAGAGTTTATGGCAGAAGACCACCAGATTGGCTTCCTTTCTTTGGAGGATAGCATCTTGGTTCTGTTAGGGATAGCACAATCCATGCACTCGTTTAAGTGCTTATAAAGTGCATTTGTGTAGGATTCAGTCGTACCTCTACTGTCCATCTGCATGGGTGTTGTGAAGTTTGCCACTTCTGTCTTAAGAAGCGTGAAGTTGGCTTTGGTGAAATATTTTACGGTTGTTTTCCTAATGGGGCATGGTAGCGCGATGTGGATGTCTAGGGTGATCAGCTTGTGGTTGGATCTGACAAACGAGGAGCTGACCTCTGGTGTGGAACACCGGTCACCCATGTTGGAGATGACCAGGTCTAGGATATTGCTGCCCCTGGTGGGGGTGTGGATAAGTTGACCCAAGGCGTTGGAATTGATTTCCAGAAAACGTTGAGCAAAAAAGTTGGTACATGAGTAGTTTTCCCAGTTAATGGTCTCTTGAATAGGGTCAGACTTGGACTGTTCATGGTTTTGGGAGGTTAGATACTTCTTTTTACAACTCCCTTGCCAAGAAAATCCCTTGGACAATTTGAAAACGAAGAAATTCAGATTTTTTCCATCAGCTTACCCCTTTCATAACACTTTTTGATCACTTCTGCTACAGAGGGGCCAGAGACAATCTCTATCTGAGGGAGAACTTAAAATTGTAATTTGTTACATTACCTGGGAGGTTCTGAGAATGCAGTCAAGCAAACCTACTTAAAACAGTACCAGTAGCCATAGCCCTAGAAGAAAGAGTCATATACACACTGCAAACAATTAGTAACCTGTGCAAAAGAAACAATTATTTAAAGTTTTTTTTCTCACAAGAAGAAACTCCAGATAAAAACTTATTCCACATACTTTCACAATTTATAAGAACCAACTTTAGACACAGGATCCAAACAATTTAAAATTCTGAAAACTCAAAGCTGCTGAAGTACACACTTTTTTCCCTTATCCAGTAATAATTTTCAATCCTTATTAGAACGAGTAGGACTGGAATTAACCAAGTGCTTAGCAGCAGTCAAAGGCTCTAGCTGCTAGATCAGGTTTGGGAATAGTTTACACAAATTTAAGAAACTGAGGAACTTTATACATCTTATCTCCATTTTTAGGGACAGTTGGATGGCTATCAAGAAAACTGCAGGCAGTAAAAGACAAATCCTCGAACGTGGGCAGAACACAACTTAGTATTTTCTGAGTGACTGAGAAACGTCAGTTTTCTCCCAATAAAAACACTGGTACATTCTAGCAACAGTCTCAAAGAATGCACTCCCCATGAGGAGAATGAGAAAATAAGCTCTCCTTTGAGTCTGAATCTGACGACTAAACCATGAATCTGTCCCTGCATCTTCCTGTTCAGGTTCAGGTTCAGAATCTTGAATCTCTTCAGGATAAGAATCGCTCTTTCTTTCACCAGAAACTAAACTACTTTACAAGAAGGTTCAACAGCCTGAATTAAACCTTAAGCCAGTCTCAATAAACCACTTCTATCCAAAGAAATAATACATACTTTGTTTTGTTTCTTTTTGACAGGAAAAATGGGGCCAACCTAGTTACTTAAGGCAGCTGCTTTTCCCCCAGGGATTTGCGCATTCGAACACAACAGGGAAACATTCCAAGATTACTAGATGACAATGAGATAAAAATTACAAGTCTTAACAGTAGAACTTGGTGAATATCAACCATTTCTTCCTATTTATAACAATAGCCATTCAGCTTTTCCCAATATCACCATTTTATATTTAGGAGAAAATATTACCAATATACACATAATCCTGCAGGAAATTGCACAAAACAGATTAAGTACACAGTTTGTGGTTGTGATAAAACTGATTATGTCAGGTCCCACTAAGTTTAAAAAAATTATAAAGTCCTTTGAGAATAGAATTAAGGACATTGGCAAACTTTCCCAACGGATAACAGTTATTATACCATGACCCCCCATTAATATTCCAAAATGTGCATGCTGATTGGCCAGCGTGCACGTTGTAAATCGACTTATACTAATGGAAAAAGGTCCGGTCACCCGGACTTTTTCCATTAGTATAAGTCTCTTTTAAAACACTGTCTCGCTATGTTAAAAGAGTTTAACATAGCGGCACAGGTTTAAAAAAAGCAACGGAGATCTCCGTTGCTTATTTTTAAAGCTGTCTCGTGATGTTGAACTCCTTTAACATAGCAACACAGTGTGTAAAAAGCAACGGAGATCTTGCTTTCTCCGTTGCTTTTTTTTTTTTTTAAAACCTGTCTCGCTATGTTAAATGGGTTTAACATAGCGAAACAGCTTTAAAATAAGCAACGGAGATCTCCGTTGCTTATTTTAAAGCTGTCTCGCTATGTTAAACCCATTTAACATAGCGAAACAGTAAAAAGCAACGGAGATCTTGCTTTCTCCGTTGCTTTTGGCCACAGCTCTGATGTACTGTGTAGGCATGCGCAGTACATCAGAACTGCCGCGGATACCAGCCAGCTGCGGAAGGACAGCAAAGAGGCATTATACAATGCCATTATTTAAGAAAAGTAATTATTTCCTTTCTTAAATAATGTCATAGTATATAATAACCACTTCTGGGTGTGGGTAATGCAGGATTTACCCACGGTTGTCTTTGTTTGGTCCCTTGGGCTTCGCCCTCGGGACCAAACCACGCCAACCATGGGTAAATCCCGCATTACCCACACCCAGGCGTGGGTTATTGCTCTATTACCCTGAGGTGGTTCTGAACACAACTGAGTTACAGTAGACAGTCGATTATCTGAAATGTCAGTTATCAGAACCAGCCTTCTAAAGTTTTCAGGTAGGAAAAATCAAAGTCTGAATATGTAAACATACGTACTCGCTTGAGCATGTTTTTTGAGCTTGTAGCCAGCTTTTGTGTGAATAATGTTCTTTATTGTCAACTGGAATCTCTGAAGGGTTGAAAAAAAGTGTATTCCTGCATGCAGAAAAAAAACGATTTTACAAGTTTTTTATCTGGTTAAATTATATGTTTGATTACCCGAACAGTTTGATTATCCAAACTACCTAGATCCCAATTACTTCTGATAATCGACTCTACTGTATTTATACTGCAGACTTCAAATATAAATTAGCTGCACACCATGTTCTCTGGAGCAATGAGCCAACTAAAAACCTACAATCCATTCCACTACTAATAGAGCTACCTGAAGAGACTACACTTAAGGTGATGCTAATTACCAGATAACCAGTAACCCAACTCCTCAGGAACAAATAAAATGTGAAATGCACTTGTTGCTTCTTTGGTCAGATTTCACGGGTATTCATTTCTGCAAAACTGGCACAATATTTGTATCTTAGAAGTTTGTTCCAATATGGAGGGCTGGCTTTCAAAGCAAAGCCAGCAACTTTCCAGCTAATCAGCCACTAAGTATGTGCACATGTAACTTAACCACTACGATTGCTAAACACACCCATCTGAACCCAAGATCATTCAAAGGCAAATGCTTCAGTTGTTATATTTAATGTCGTGTTTTAAACAAATTAAAAATTCACAGAAAAAGAAAGGAAAGCCAAATGCTACATACTTGGTATGTTACAGTCAAAGGGGATTGTTCTAATACAGTAAACGCTCACTTAACCAGCTCCCATGGAGATTGGTAGATGCTGGATAACTGTAGCTTCTGGTTGCTTGAGAGTTACTATTAAAATAAGACTGAATAACACTGTACCTTACACTATTTGTTTGGTTTGACTTATTCTCAAATTGGGAGAGAGGTAATTTATTCCTATCTTCCTTTTTAAAACTCTAAAAAAAAATGTAAGGTAGGTTTCTGCAGGGGGAAAACAAAAGTGCAGCACATGAAATTGTACTGTATTTCTTTGATTTCTGCCTGTTGCTTGTGAGTGCCTGTCGCTGGAGTTCCAGTTAACAGAGAATTTACTGTTTATTCACAGCAACAATTCTACATTTATGAATTTTCCATTACACAACAGCATTGCTTTTCACTTGTGTGTGTTAATTTCTTTCTTGTAAGCAAAGAAAATGACAATTTGGATTTCAGGTCACTGTAAGCTGGTATTGTAACTCTGTTGAGCACTTTGACTAACAGACTACATTCCCATCAGTTTGTGATAAACAGAAATTACTGCTTCTAACTTCTGTGCCTCTGCAGCCAATATATATATGAGACATATGACATGACCCACAGACAGCAATATTCCCTCCATTTGTACAAGCTAGCCCATGAAGGTCAACTGGCCTTAACGGCATAACGTCTATGTGCATCACTGCTCCAAACATGGCCATGAGAAAGCAGCCAAGACCTGCATCAGTAAAAATGCAATTATACCAGCAAAGAGAGTTTATCTTGACAAAACTGTGAGAGAAGGAAAAGTATTAAATCTGGAGACAGCATGTGGTTTGTGGGAAATGAATTTTCACTGCACACCAGGTGCAAAAGCAGCACATCTATCCCAAAAATAAGGGAATGCTGACAGGCTGATATGAAATTCGAATTGCCACATTAATCTGTCTTCAGAATATTTTTTGCCTGGAGGATCAAATATGCTTTTGATGTAGAACAGGCCAAGGAGGAAATAATGCTTATCCAAACAAAAAACAAGTCAGCAAACAGCAGGGGACCCTGTCCAGTTCAGAGACTACTTTGCCAGTGAAACCATTTCATATATCCCAAAGGAAGATATTTGGGAGAGAGAAAAAAAAGCACAATAGTTGAAGTATCAGGTATATCTTGGACTTGAACCAGAGGTCTGGTGTTGGAAGATGGAGATGAGCAGGAAGACTATCAACAACAGTGAAATCAAGAGAACAGAGACAAGACTATGAAGCATCAATCACATTTGTGAAATATGGCTTTGCAAGAAAAAGTGGCTGAGAAAAACTGGACTTCTGCTGATTAACTTGTGGGTGGACTCTAAAGCATATACCCCACTTTATGTCACTAATATTTAGGGCACTAAAGGGGGAAAAGTATAAGTACATCAAACAATTTTTATTACTACTTGTATAAAACATTTTGCGTTATGAACTACATGGTATATATAGTAAAGCAGTTTTGTGTAGTGTATAGTCATTTGCCTTTTAAATGTGTGGGGGGGGGGTCTTTTCAGTGACTGCTGTTTGAGTTAGACACACTAAAGTAAATTTTTAGCTCTAAGACATATAACCTTAATAGCATAAAGTAAAACAGGAGAAGACTGGGGAAAAGCAAGTTTAAATGTTATCTTGGGCTGCTACGGTTGGGATGGGGTGTAATAGTACACCAATTGTAAGACGAATTAAGATATTCTCTCATTTTTTGCAAGGCTGAATGTGTAGGTTAGCTTAAGTCAAGGGCATTATACACCTTTTCTAAGCCAGTATTCTTGAAAAATAAGACAAAATGATGAAAGTCATGAAAAGGTTCAAGCATCTTCTCTATAAATATACTGGCTTGCTTTGTTTTTTGGGGTTTTTTTCCTCATTAGCAAATACTCAGTGAGAATCAAGAAGTCTGCTGCTAAGGCAGCTGTACATTCCCTTCAGAAGTGAAATGTATAAATATTCATTGCGGACTACTTTTATATAGAGACTAGCTGTCTGCAGGTGAAAGCACTTAAATCTTGAGAGTTAGCAGCAGCTAGCAGTTTGCTGAGGGAAATGCAAAATTTAAAAGGTGCACGGGAAGCTATTCAGTGAAATGTAAAGTATGACATTATGGGAACTGAATAAGAAATAGCAGCCTCTCAAGCAGCACAATACTTAATTTAATAACACATTGCACAAATAACACATTGCACAATTTAGTTTTATTTAAAAGAAACCCCAGTACACTTTTTCTTAGGACTAAAAGTTAATGTTTTCTGAAAGCATACCAACAGGTTTTCGCATACGGAGGAGAACAAAGAAGACTACAGAGAGCAATCAGTTAAGTGGGAAAACTGACCACAGAATGCACTTTAGAACGGCAAGCTTAATTTTAGGTTAGGTAATACCTGTGGGTGCAGCTGTCGATTTGGGACAATTGATCCGAATGGGAGAGTTAACATCTTTTTGATGATGTACATAGTTTTGTGCTTGTTTTAAGTTAACAGGGAGGTTTTGAAATGTATTTGTTTTTTTTTGTCCAAGAGTTTCTCTTAAAATAGAAAAAAAGTCTTGAAAAATGAGACGTAGGTACAGAGATGAAAAGAACTGTTTATAAGATCAGCTTGACAAGTGTGTGTATTTAATGTGAATGCTGGATATACAGTTTAAAAGAAATAACATGTATAATAGGTGTTAACAGCTTTTTATAACGGTTACTCTACTCGTATTTATCTTGGAACAAAAATGGCATTACAGATATAGACAAAAAGGAGAGAGCATTGAATCATATTAAGAAAATGCATAGTACAAATAGCAATGCTGCAGAAGACATTTGTAAAGAAATGAGCTTGTGAATTTGACAAAGAAAGGATTTCGGGATGTATATTCAGAGTATCAATGGAAAAGGGAATAAAATATATTAACTGCTAAAGGAGCTCAATACTGACGGAAGGAAAAAGGCAATAATGGTAGATGTGTGGTAGTAAGGGGTTATTAGCAATGAAGATTATGCTGGCAAGTATTTATATTCCACCAAAAACTGCCATTATGGAGCATAAGAAAATTTTGGGAAAAATAATCAGCTTTCAGCAGGGAATATTACTTATAGGTAGAAAGTGGAACATGATTTGCAATAGTGAGGATGTACCATCAGCACATAGTGGGGGAAATGTAATCTGGCCAACTCCTACTTTCCTATACTACAGCAAAAAAATGGAACTCACTTCCTTCCCTTCTAAGAGCCACTACAAACTATGAACACTTTAAATCTCTTCTTCATTCTCACCTTTTCCAAAATTGGAAATGTAATTGTATACTTCCTACCTAGATCTCAATTTTTCCTAGTTCCATCCCACCCCCCTCGTTCCCCTTCTGACTCTCTCCCTAGCTCCCCTCTCTTCTTCATTATCTCCTCCTTCCTCCCTGAATAAACCCTTCATTTTCCTTCAAGTGCTATGCTTACTCTCACCTTAAATCTTTTGACTTTTTTCTCAAGGTGGTCTCCTGGACTCAACTACAATTTGAACATTAGTTATCTGTTCTTTTTCTATCCTCTTCTGACACCTCTCCTTTAATTTCTTTGCTTCTTATTCGTTTCTCCCATGCATCCCTGCTCTTGCATTCAAACTCTATCTATAATTTCCTTTCCTTTCCTACTTTACTAACATTCACAGTTGCACTAATATATCTTTTTCTTATGTATAGTGCCCAATGCACCTCATTCTTGTTTGGAAATTGTTAAAGTATTATGCTATTAGAACAGAGTGTGTTTTTGTGTGTATTAGTTTAGATCTGTTCTGCTGTGTTTTTGTGTGTAATGTATTGTTATGGAGCTTTTCTCCCCGGGCCTCCACTGAAAACGGGCTTTCGGGCCCAGTGGACTTCCCCGGTTATCAAACTGGAAATAAATAAATAAATAAAGTAGATAAATTACTAAAGAAATTTATAAAAATATTTTATATGGAAGATGTGAATTTAGTAATAGGAACTCTGACAGATTTTACATATTATTCCCCAAGGTATAACTGGGCGAGACTAGACAGAAATTATATTTCACAAGAACATTTGCTTAGGATTGAAAGCTTTGATATGCATCCATTAATCTTTTCAGATCATGCACCGTGCCACTCATTACCCTGCATTTTTATCTTGGGTTTTAAGTAAAAATGAGACATTGGCACTTTCCCATCTACCTTTTAAAATAGAGGAATACAAAGAATGGACAGTAAAAATTATTCAAGGTTTATTATGGAAAACAGAAATACATTCAGAAGCTGTAGCCAGTGAGTGGGATAAAATGAAAATTGGGTTTAAAAAAGGGGTATTAATAGGAGATATGGTTAAGTAGTAACAGGCATTACTTAGATGGGCTGACAAAGGTTAAAGTACTGCAGAATAAGCAGGATCTCACAGAACTACAGGCAACACAAATGCAGATTGCTAAAGAGAAAAACAGAAAAAAGAGAGCATCTGTATAATGCCCATGAGCTTAGAAATATTGCTGTTAAGCAACAAATGTTTGATAACTCCAGAGCACAAACACCTTTAGCACAACAACTTAGGCAACAAAGTAGAAAGGTTAACAACAAACTTAGGGAGCCAATTAACAAGAAAAATAATCAGGCATCTTGTGAAGTAATAGAGATTTCAAAAATTTATAAAACATTTTCATAAATCTGAGAAATGTGTACATGAAGAGCACAAATGAAATATTTATTGAGTACTCAATTATAGCAAGACTGGACATTGAGGAGGCTCAATAACAGTTGAGAAAGGAGTAGTTAAGAGAAAAAATGTTGGGAGTATAATCAATCTTCAGGAAAGTCTCCAGGAACACATCGTATTCCTGTAGAAGTATGGGAGGAAAATGTGAAAAAGATCTGGAGGGTTTCATTTAAACTGTATTTTAACATCTTGGAAGAAAGCTGTGGTTGTTGTATTACTTAGACTATAAAGATTCATCAGACCCAGATTCATATTGACCCATTTCAAATGTAAACCATGATTTTTAAAGTTTGTATGTCCATACCAGCTAAAAGAATGGCAAAGATGGTCCAAAAATTAACAACCTGATCAATGAGGTTTTTTGGAAGGGAGGCAAACATTTGACTAACAGAACAATGATGACTCAGAGAAACAGAATACAAGAAAATACCACTGTTAGTAGGTATTGATGCAGAGAAAGCATGACAGTGTGAACTGAGACTGAGTTGGGCAATGAAGCATTTGCATTCCCAGATAAAATAAGGTTATTTAAAGGGGATATATGAAGGATCAGAAAGTGGGAGATTCCTCTCTGATAAGTTTGGTTTAAACAAAGAAACCAGGCAGAGGTGCCCTATTTACCCTTTGCTATCCTCTTTATATTTAGAGCCACTGGCAAAAAAATTAAGGGACTCAGAAATCTAAGGATACAATTTGTATGGTAATAAAGAAAAGCTGGTTTTATTAGAGGTTTGTATTTCGTACCTGATAAATCCAGAAAAAAAAACATTTCAGTGTTATGGAACATTGAGACAGTTTCAAGTTTTTTCAGCATATAAAATTAATAACGATAATTTACAGCTATAGCCTTTGTTTTATACACCCACATACAAACTGGTTCAACAATACTCATTTATAGGAACACAAGAGAAGTATTTAGGAGTACAGATTAAAAGAGGCTTCTGTTAGGGCAGCTAGGGAAGTGAGAAGAGACTAAAGAAAAGCTAATGCGAAACTGAGAAACTGGAAGTTCTGATTATAGGTTCATATAAGGTTAGTAGCCCGTTCAGATTCTCGGCTGGAGCGCCTTGTGTGTGGAGTCCACAGGTCCTCCCCGCTGTCGAGTGACGTTAAAGACATGCAGGTAGGTGCGAGCGTGAATGGGCGTGCCTTCTTTGAAGGTTGAGCATCGGGCTGGCAACTCGGTACCGTAAATATCCACTGCCAATCATGAGCAGACCAGAGTTTTGCTGTGGCGACCCCTAACTGGGAAAAGCCGAAAGTCTTTTTATAGAAGATTACTAGGCTAATGGCCCTAAGGCCTTTAAAAAGCCTAGCCGTGTTAAAAAAAAAAAAAAAAAAAAAAAGAGTCTACTCATTTGACCATGATCAGCATTGACTAGCCCCGTCCACAAAGGACACAGGTCCCAACCCCAGGGTGAATTTATGGTCATCCATCTAATTGTCAAGGTTGGTCGTAAATAGGGTCACTGAGGAGCTCTGCATCACCTGAAGTGGGAGCTTATTCCAGAGGAGTGAATCTCTGGGAAACGTATCTGCCTCTCTAACATGTTTTGTTAATGTCACAAGCTAGATTGAGATCCCTGGAGCAAGTGACTATTGTCACATTTGATTTGCGATGTGTAGCACTTCCATTAGGGCAGAGTCAGAGACTGCTCTGTAGGACAGGCACAGGTTGCCGCTTAGCAACCTGTATGATGCAGGGTACAGTGACAGGGCTTTCAGTTTTTTCATGCAAATCATATTTTGGAGCCCCTGGATTCTCTTGGTTAGAAACTTCTGTGGTCTCTCTAGTTGCTGCAGGTGTCTGGTGAGATACATACAGAAGGAATCATTGTACTCAATTAGGGATCCAATAAGGGTCAAATTTCATAGTTTCATAGTATAGTACTAGGCTATCTGCCCTGGGGCATTTGTAAGCCTAGCCATAGTGATGTGGCTTTTGCCACCCCATGAAATGGTACAAAAATGTACAGAATAAATTTAGAATACTGTGTCTCTGTCTAGTAGTGATACAATGAAGGTCCCCTTGTATAATAGAATTAGTTTACTGTGCCCCTGTCTAGCAGCGACACAGATGTGACACCTGGGGTAAACTTACGATCTCCCATCCACTCATCAAGATTTCTCTTGAATAGAGTCAGTGAGGGGCTCTGCCTAATACAAACTGGGATCCTGTTCCAAAGCATGGGAAGCCTCTGGGTTATGAACCTATCCCTCCAGCATGTCCTATTCATACTTGTGCCGAGGTTTAAGTCTTTAGCTCTCGTGGTCCTGATGGATTTGGATTTTGAGGTGGAGCATGTCCATCAGATCCTGATTGGACATGGCCTTGTACGTCAGGCAGAGATCACCTCTGAGCAGGCGGTATGCTACTGAATAGAGCTGAAGTTTCTTTAGTCTGGCAGAATAAGACATATGTTGGAGACCCTTGATCCTCTTGGTGAGGTACTTTTGTGGTCTCTCCAGCTGTTGTAAATGCCGGGTGAGGTACATACCAAATGGGGCATTGTACTCAATCATGGGTCTGATGAGGGAGGAATATAGCGGTACAATGACATCCTTGGATCTGGATGTGAATCCCTTCATGATGAGGTGTGCAAGGTAGAATGTTTTTCTAACCACTTTGGCAACGTGGGTGTCAAATGAGAGGTCGCTGTCGACTTTGGTCCCTAGGTCTCAGATTACTTTTTCCGTACTCAGTGGGTTGCTGTCTATGTGATAATTTGTGGGTACTTTGTTTTTCCCAAAGGGGATGACTATACATTTTTTGGCATTTAGTTTAAGGCCGTGACTCCGGCACTAGTTGGCCGTTTCTGTGAGGCCTTTTCGTAGGATGTGTGTGTCTGCTGGTGTATCGACTATGGCGCCTAGTTTGCAGTCATCTGCGAACTTTGTCAGCCACAGCCCTCCCAAGTTTGCTTTAACATCTGAGAAATAAATGCCGAACAAGAGGGGTCCCAGGACAGATCCCTTTGTGACACCACTTGTGACTGGCTTTGAGTCTGACATTGCTCCAGCGATTTTAACTTTATGGGTTCTGTCCTTTAGCCAGTTTGCAACCCATCTAGTGACATAAGGGTTTACTTTTAAGCTGTTGAGCTTATCTATAATGCCTGAGAGGGGTATTGTGTCGAAGGCCTTAGCCAAGTCCAGGTATGCTGTATGGACTGCTTTGCCCTCATCAATGGCTCTAGTGACTGTTTCGAAAAAGTCAACCAGGTTTAAAAGGCAGGCTATGCCCTTTACAAAGCCGAACTGGGTGGGGTCAAGTGTCTGTAGGTCCCCTATGTCTCTGTTTATGAGTTTCATAATGATTCTTTCCATAGCTTTGCAGACCAGGCTGGTTAAGCTTATGGGGCGGTAGTTTCCAGGGTCTGTAGAGGCACCCCCCTTGTGGAGTGGGACCACTGTTGCTGTACGCCAGTGTTCAGGTACATATCCCGAAGTAAGGCTAAGGTTAAATAGCATTTTTATGTGTGGGTTTAGCTCCTCTTGGAGTTCACGTAACACGCAACCCGGGATACCGTCAGGTCCCATTGATGCTGTGTTTTTTGCTTTGTTAAGGGCGGTTCTCACTTGGACATCTGAGATGACAGGGAGATTACATTCAGCTGGGATAACTATTTCTTCTTTTGGGGGTGAAGGAGGGGAGAAATTTGCACTGAACCCATCAGCCAGAATGTTGGCAATATCTGTGGGTTCAGTGTATTTTATGTTGTTGTGAACCAACTCTGAGCATATCTGAGGGTTTCCACCCAGGTTTCTAACATAGCTGAAGGCGGCTTTGTGGTTATCTTTAGTGTCCTTAGCGATTTTTCTCTCAAAGTTGGCCTTGGATGTTTTTATGAGAGAATGTAGTTTTCTGCTAATGTTGATCAGAGATGTCTTCCCTTCCTGGGATTTTGCTCTGACATGCAGTAGCTTCCTTCTTTTGTTATACAATTTGTTTATGGCCGAGGTCCACCAGACAGGACGCTTACCTTTGGTGGAGAGATACTTGGATTTGTTTGGGATTGCATGATCCATGCATTCTTGGAGATGTCCATAAAAAGCATTTGTGAAGGATTCGGCATTGTGGGATGTGGTATCCACTGGCACAGTGGGCTTAAAGGATACCATCTCAGTCTTAAGAAGGAGTGAAGTCTGCTTTTGAGAAGTTTTTCACTGTAGTCTTTTGTGCTGGAGGTGGAGGTGGGATATGTATATCCAGGGTGATTAGTTTGTGGTCAGATCTCACTAGTGAGGGATATACTTCCGGCGTGGAGCATTTTGTCCCCATGTTTGTGATGATCAGGTCTAGTATATTATCTCCCCTAGTGGGAGAGGTGACTAGTTGTTCCAGTGCATTTGAATTTATGAATTCCAGGAACCTTTGGGCTAGGGTATTAGGGCTAGAATAATGTACCCAATCTATGTTTGGGTAGTTGAAGTCTCCTAGTATGATGGTATTTTGTGAAACATTCATATCCTCCAATGTCTTCAGGAAGGCTGAGTGGGGTTCTTGAGATTGGGAGGGTGGTCTGTAACATGCCACCAGTTGTATAGCAGTTTTGCCTATGGTTAGTTGCACCTGTATGGTCTCTGATGCTTCATGTGTTGCTACTAATCTGAAGGTGTGGGTGTCCTTGATGAATATGGACACTCCCCCTCCCTTTGTGGTTTGGCTCGGGTTTTGAGGCCGAAAAGCATGATACGAGGTATAGCCTGGTAGCGCTGGGGTGCTCTCCGGAGCCTTAAACCAGGTTTCAGTTACTGCACAGACGTTGATGTTCTCCATGCTGAGGAGCGCATCAAGTGCCTGCATCTTGAGGTTTAGACTTCTGGCGTTGAGCAGCATTACCCTTAGTTTTTTTCCATTTTTGTTTTCTAAGGAGGTGGGTTTGTCTTTTGAGCCTTGCCTAAAAAAGGCACTATGGGGGTGGCAAGAGCCTTAGCCAATATCCGGAAGCCCAGTGGTGACAGGTGTAAGCCATCCCTTGCGAAGCAGCGTGGCTTGTCCAACATGTCATCCCAGGCAGACAGATATTGGATCCCCTTAGAATGACACCAGTACTTGAGCCAATTGTTAAAGCTGATCATCTTGTCTTTGTATTGTGGTATCATTCTTGGTGAGGGCAGGATGCTGCTCAGGGTCAGGGTCATACCAGCCTGGGCTACATAAATCGGAGAGCTCCTCTATGTCTCTTTTCATGTAGTCCTGGGAGGTACGTCTCAGGTCATTCACACCAGCATGGACAATGACGGAGTCATATTTGTACTTGCTTTGGAGTGACTTGAGTGCGTGTGTTATGTGGCGGATCCTAGCTCCAGATAGACAGCTCACAGTCACCTTCTCCTTGTTCAGCCTGGTCAGCGGGACATCAGTGTGTCTGACTATAGAGTCACCTATTACTAGTGTATCAGGCAAGGTGTTTGGCCTTAAGGGCTGTGATTGGTTGACACACTGATTTATTGAAGTATGCGTTGCATGTGTTTTGTTTTGAGGTGGTGGATTTTTGGATGTCTGCTTTGGGAGCCTCTGTTGTTTTGGTAAGTTTTTTATTAGAGCCTCCGAGTATGTCTTTGTGTTTTTATGTGTTTGGTTTGCAGTTGTGGTAGGTACATGTGGGACTGGGATTATTGTGTGTGTGGTTGCCATCTCCTCCTGTCTGGTCATGCCAGCCCTGAGTTGAGAGAGTTCAGCCTCCAGTTTGGCTATATAGTTGCATCTCTCATGTATTTGTGTTTGTTGGGAGAAGGAGATGGTTGTCTGTGTACATGAGACAATTGTAGCATTGTCTCAAGATACCCAGATTGACCAGCTGAACTGGAGACGACGCCAGTAATCTACCACTCGACATGCTGAACTGGAGACGACGCCAGTAATCTACCACTCGACATGCTAAAACAGTATAAGGGAGTGCTGTACCTTTAAGGGAAGTGGATATTCACAGGGGTGGCAAGTAGATGTAGTGCTTTACTGAGTACGAGAGTGCTTACTTAGTAGAGAAGTATTGAGAACAAGTGCTAGGCTTATAATATAGTGAGTAGTCTGGTTATACTAAGAGTAGAGCTTCCTTAAGGGAAAATTTGAAGAGCAGACTTGGCGGAGCCAGAAAAAGTTTAACCGGCGCTGTGCTATGCGCAAAGCTGTGCAAACACGGATTTTAAACAGTGAACTGCAAAAGAGCTAGAAATGGCCCAAAACAACCAATTACTACAACTTCTTGTGCTGAGGTCACTTCCTACAGGGACAGGTAGGCTGCTCAAGGCTCCCCACTCCCACTGGTGAGCAAAGTAACTTCCTTCTACCCAAGTAAGGTAATGGACAACACAGGAACTACACCACAGCCCAGAATACAGCAATGCCTGTAAACTGGTCTAAACTAGTCGAGGAAGGCGGGAAAACAAGGATTATTTTTTTGTTTTTTTGGTAGAAACACACAGAAAATGCAGAAACAGTGATAAATTAGTTACACAGGCTAGCACACTTTAGTGGGCAGCCTGCACAGTTAAATTAAACAAACAACAAACTTACGATCAAATTCGACTAAAATGTAACTTTAAGTGCAGATTTTAAAATAATGCGGCAAACAGTTAAAAAAACAGTTCAAGCTAGTTCAGGGTAAGCTACAGAAGCTATTCCAAGTGAAAAAAAGCAAAGATACTTAAATACAGAAAGTAGTCGCTTTTCTGAGTTCCCTGCTGCTAGGACCACTCTGCAGACCCACGAGGAGCTTGTCTGAGCAGTATAGCCAGACAAAAACGCCCAGAGGCGGATTTTAAACAGTGAACTACAAAAGAGCTAGAAATGGTCCAAAACAACCAATTACTACAGCTTCTTGTGCTGAGGCACTTCCTACAGGGACAGGTAGGCTGCTCAAGGCTCCCCCTTCTTAATCTTGGATGCGATGCCATAATTTATGGGAAGTGCAATGTAGAAGACTCTCCTTACCACTACAGAGACACAGTGATCAAGGTTTAGATTGTTATCAACCTGTGTTCCCAAGTCTCACACGTCTGGGTTTAAGCTTAGAATAGTGCTATCTATAGTATTATTAGTAGGGGCTACTTTGCCAAAGAGGATATTGAAACATTTTTTTTTGCTTTTAGTTTTAGTCCATGACTTTGGCACCAATCATCCGTCTGTATCATCTCTTTCTGTAATACATTTACATTACTGAGGGACTCTATTGCACCCAGTCTGCAGTCATCTGCAAACTTGTTAAGTTACAGGCCATCTACTCTTCTCTTGGACTTCAGAGTAATGGATTCCAAATAGTAGAGGCCCCAGCACAGATCCATGTGGTACCCATTGGTAAATGGTCTACTGGTGGAGGTGGTCTCCCCAACTTTGACAGTGTCCATTCCGTCAGTGAGCCAGCTGGCTACCAATCTAGTGATGTTTGGGTTAATCCCCAGCTGAGAAAGTTTCTCAAGGATTCCTAAGTGGTGGACTGTGTCAAAAGCCTTCACTAAATCAAGATAAGCGGTATGTACTGCTTTGCACTCATCCAGGGATTTGGTGACATTCTCAAAGTCATCTACTAGGTTCAATAAGCAAGATCTACCCTTTACGAAACCAAACTGGGTCGGTTCAAAAAAGTTTGAACGTCACCTATGTCCTTAAGGTCCATGATGATTCTTTCCATGGCCTTGCAGATAAGGCTGGTTAGGATTATGGGTCAATCATAGGTTTCCTGGGTCGGTTGATGGACTCCCTTTATGCAAGGGGATTACTGTTGCTGTTCTCCACACTGCGGGAACAAAGCCAGTGTTCAGGCTATGGTTAAGTGCCAATTGGTTCCACTACGTCTTGTTTTAGATCGTTTAGCAAATCAACCTGGGATGTTAATTTGGTTCCCACAGAGGCAGTGTTTTTGACCTTGGAGAACGCTTGCATATTCTTTGGAGATGCTCAGTAGAGGAATGGTGTCAGGAATGCTTTGGGGGTATGGCTGGTGGGGACAGGGGGTTAAGTTATTGCCAAATAGGTCATCTAGCATGTTGGAAATTTCCTCAGGTTCGATGTGAGTGGTACCATCCACTACAGGTTCAGTACATAGCTGGGCATTCTGTAAGTTCTGGGCACAGCTATAGAAGGCCTTATAGTTGTCTTCAGCTAGGGATGCTAATTTAGTCTCGTAACTAGCCTTCAAGGACTTTACAAAATATCCAATTTGTTTCTTCAAGCTGTGGAGGGTATTCGTCCTCTGGCGGGTAAATTCCCTCTTGTTCTTGTAGAACAAGAGGCACCTAACTTGTTTATACCTACAGTCCACCAGGGTGGCTTGTTTTTCCAGGAGGACCTGGTTTTGGTCCCGTCAGGAACAACTGAGTCAATGCATTTGTTTAAGTGGCTATAGAGAGTATTTGTGTACTCTTGCAGGAGAGTCATTGTCTGTGTTAGCAGGGGCTTTGAAACTTTTTATACCATCGCTTAAGTAGGCTATAGTTTGCTTTGGAGAAACTTCAGTTTTTTTGCTCTTGTGGGGCTGTCAGGTCTGAGCTTTACTTCAGATGAGACTGATTTATGGTCTGACCTTACCAGGGAGGGCAACACACAGGGAATAGTGCAGTGAACCCCCCCATGTTGGTGAGCACTAGGTTTAGGACATTTGTGCACCTTGTGTTGGTGCAGACCAACTGTTCCAGGGCATCTGAATTAAACTCCAGCAACTTCAGAGTGATTATGTTTGTGTTCATGTAAGTCACCCAACTGATGGAAGTACAGATGAAATCTCCGATGACTGTATACTGAGCGACTCCAGGTAGGTGGTGTGCTTTTCCTGGTTCATGGCGGGGAACCAGTAGCTAGCTATGATGTGGTAGGTTATTCTTCCTGTAGTTATTTGGAATTGGAGTAGTTCAGACTCGTATTGTTTTACCAGTCTCAAGGTGTATTTGGATTTAACGAAGATGGAAACACCTCCACTTCTGGTTCTTTCACACTCATTTTGAGCTCTGAATGTGTGAAAGGCATTGTAACCATGTACAGCCAGGGTGCTCTCTGCAGCCTTGTACCAAGTCTCAGTGACTGCACAGATGTCAGCATCTTCCAAGTTGAAGAGTGCTTACACGGAGTGCAGTCTACCATTTAGGCTCCTAACATTAAGCAGCATGACCCGGAGTTTGTCTTTGATGGATTTCCTTACCTAGCAGTTTTGTTGTTTTGATATTGCCTAAAAAGGGCACTATGGGGGAGACAAGTGTCCTTGCCAGTATATGAGAGCCTTAAGGAAACAGGTGAACACCATCTCTGGCAAAGCAACGTGGTCTGTCGACCAGGTCTTCCCAGGCTGTCAGATACTGGATTCCCCTGGAGTGACACCAGAAGCCAAGCCAATTATTGAAATCATTTTTTTTTGTCTGTAATGTGGCATCATCCTAAGTGAAAGCAGAATACTGCTTAGGGCTAGGGACATACCTGCCTGGGTCACAATCAGAGTTCAGTCAGGTCTCTCTTCATATAATCCAGAGATGCAACTCTCAAGGTATTCACTCCAATAGATACTATGACACAGTCACAACAGTAGCCATTACTTAGTGACTTGAGAGCGTGATTGATTTGATAGATCCTGGCATCTGACAGGCAGCTGACTGTGAACTTCTTTGTCCAACCTGGTGAGAGGGGCATCAGTGTCTCTCACTACTGAGTCGCCTATGACTAGGACATTAGGTTTTGAGGTGTTTTTGCCTTACGGCTTAATTGCTGAGACACTGATGTGTCTTGTGTGTAGTGGTGGATTATGTTCATATGCCAGTACGTCTAAGTTGTTTGTTCTTGGGAGGTGTATGGTCTTTTGGTAGGTGCTTAGTGAGTAACTCCATTTATGTGGGTCGGTGTGTCTTGTCCTCATCTTGTGTGAGTGGAGAGGTGTGTGTGCTGATAACCTGTTTGATGGCTTGTTGACCGTAACGCGAGAGGAAGGATTCTAGTTTCATGGTATAATTATATCTCTCACATACTGTATTTGTTTGCTTTAGGAGCAAGTGGTTTTCAGTATACACAAGGCAATTGCTGCATTGCCTCAGGATGCCCATGTCTATCTGGCTGGCTAGAGAAATGTTGGGAAACTGACTGTCCATAGTAACAGGTAATTAATTGATAAGTATTAATTTGTGAGATGGCAAATTACATCAGCTACTGCTCTGGGATAACAAAGGGACTTATTCTAGAGAAGCTCAGCGACAAAAAGTGGAGCAATGCTGCTCAGCTGAGTTGCCTGCAGTGCAGAAGTGTGCAGCTGCATTGTCTGCAGAGCAGCAGGGAAACTGGCAGGGTTTCAATGACTGGTGTCTAGGGAAAACAGTTTCTAGGCTTTTGCATCTATACAAGGCACCGCTAACCACCAGTGCACGGTGTACAACTAAGCGCAAACATGAGGCTTAAATACATGTGAAATTAAATAAATAGTTTTAAACTAAACTAGTCTGCCAAAAGGAAATCACACAATCCGTCATGCAGAAATCCACAGCTCAGACAAGGCTATAGCCATACTCTTCAGCCACAAGACTGCAGGGGAGCACTTCGTAACATAAAAGACAGATGGATTTGAGATCAAAGTATGAAAAACAGGTTAGATTCAGCAAATCTGGACTTATGCTAACTAAGCAATATTTCAAAGCAAAACAAGCATGGGTTATAAGCAGGCACACAGTAAAAAGTCAAAAAGGCACAAATTAATGCAGTAAAACAGTAAAATACAGATAAAAAGTGTAAATTAAACTCAAAATATGCTTAATTTTTTGTTGTCAGCTTTGGCTGGCTTAAATTCAAGTAGAAACTGTCTAGACCTCTGGCAAAGGACGCCAACCACAGAGTAGCTCTGGTTAACTGAGCTCAAACCAGACCAAAGACACTTAGAATAACAAGCACAATAAGCCTTCAACCAGCCATTCCCAGCTCAGAAGGGTAGAGACTTCCCTCTCATCCAACAGTATAGACCACAAACCTTCTTAATGTAAAATAACTGGCCTGAAGCCCAAGTGCTTAAACCATAACCAAGACACTTTCAGAACAAACACAATAAGCTTTCAACCAGCAATTCCAAACTTAGAATGATGAATGCCATCTCTCCTGCAAGAAGACTGTAGAGGACATACCTTTCTTATGTAACATAATTAGTTTAAAGCCCAAGTGCTTAAATCAAAACTAAGAGGTTTAGAATAATGGTTACAATTTAACTGGGCTACTAACAAGCAGTAATAAATGCAACTGAACACTTAAGCACCAAAAAGCAAACTTAAGTAATACAATTAGAAAGAAGGGCAGATACAGTAAAACAACAGAATAAAGTGCATTTTTTTAAAAGTGGGAAGGGAGGAAACAAAAGATACTTCAAGTCTGAAAGCCAGGAGGTGGGCCTTCACACCTGATATCTCTCTAATTAGCAGAATGAGCTGATGAGATGGGACTGGGAGGAGTGTCCAAAAATCAGATTAACAGCAGGGGAAGGTAACTCAAAAGCCACCAAGGTTAACAGTGCAACAACAGTTGGGTGGATGGGGAAAATCAAATGCAGACAGAGATCAGCGAAAAAAATGGCAAATGTCCTGAGATTTTAGGACAAAAATATTTCAAGATTTCTTTAATCATTGCATAAAAAAATAAGTTATGTCTTACCATAACGTTCCATCTGTATTGTTGATTCTCGTTCAGTCATTATGCATGGGTATCGGTTCTGACCTCTGAACCGAGCCGGCCATTTTCCAAGCTCACGTCAGCTTCAAACTCTCGAGCTAAACTCTTACCCACAACCCCCCTCTCCCCGTTACCTCAGATTGCGTTTGCAAGTCAAAGAAGGTAGAGGCTACCTCTGGTCAAATAACCTAAAAGAAGTGAGATCCACTAGAAATGACAGGAGGAGAAAAAGGGAGGGTCGTAATGACTGAACGAGGATCAACAATACAGATGTAACGTTATGGTAAGACATAACTCTTATCTGATATTGTTAATCCTCGTTCATTCCTTACGCATGGGACAGAGTCCCCAGCTACCTCTATTCCTGGGAGGCTCTCATGGAAGGACATTCCTGAGCACCACAGAACCAAAAGATGCTCTTCCCCTGGAGGCCAAGTCCAATTTGTAATGACTAATGAAGGTATGAGGCGTAGCCCAAGCTGCAGCTACACAGATGTCATGTAAGGAAGCTTTGGCATGGAAGGCAGCAGAAGTTGCCACTGACCTTGTTGAATGAGCTTTTATGGTAGTAGACAACGAGATATTGCATTCTGTATACATGAAGGTCACACAGTCCTTCAACCATCTAGCTAATGTGACCTTGGCAACAGCAGATCCTAATCTAGGTCCAGAAAAAGCCAAAAATAACTGGTCAGATTTACGAAAGGGCCTAGTCCTGTTTAAGTAAAAACGAATTTGCCTGTGGATATCTAGGGTATGTAGGCAATACTCTCCTCTGTTTGAATGATTGGGAAAGAAAACTGGCAATTCAATGGCTTGATTAATGGACATTTCAGAGATCACTTTAGGCAGAAAAGATGGATTAGTTCTCAGAGACACTATCTCTATGGAAAATCAAGTATGGACTCTTGATACATAGAGCTTGAAGCTCAGAAATACATCTGGCAGAAGTAATGGTGATGAAAAACAAGGTTTTCTATGACAAATACTTGAGGTCGCAAGAAGAGGCAGGTTCGAAAGGTGGCATTGTCAGAGCTTGTAGAACTAATGATAAATCCCATGGTTGAATAGGTCCTCTAAAAGGTGGCTTCAAATGATTCACACCTTTTATGAAGGTCTTGCACAATTTGTGAGACATAAGAGAGGAATCGGACACACTCATGAAAATTAGAAACTGCAGCCAAATGAACTCTAATGGTAGAGGCCGATAGACCCGATTGAAAAACTCGGCCAGATAGTCTAGTATTAAATCGACACTGGTGCTGAGAAGGGATCTACTTGTTTATCTTTCAGCCAACAGGTACATTTTTTCCACTTGCTCAGATAAGTAATTCTAGTGGAAGACTTATGAGATGCAATGAGAATATCACGTACTGGTAAAGAAAGATCATTCTGCCTGGCAATCAAGGGAATTGGAGTAGCCAAGCCATGAGCTTCAGGCTGTTCAAGATGGGATGAATCAGGTTCTGTGGATGTGAGATCAATTCTGGGGTTGGATGGAGAATCCATGGTCGATCTAGTAGGAGAGGCCAATATGGTGCTATGAGGATCACCTTGCTCTTCAACCGATGGGCTTTCTTCAGAAACTGGGGAATGAGGGGAAAGGGTGGAAATGCATAAAGAAGACCCGAGGGCCAATCTTGGACTAGAGCGTCCCTGGGCGACTGTCCCAGAGGGGGAATCAGGGCGAAGTAGTTGCTGCATTTGTAATTGGTCGGGGATGTAAAGAGGTTGCAGCAAGGACGGCCCCAGCAGTGGAAGATCTCCGCCACTATTCAAGGGATTCAGGGACCACTCGCGAGGCTGAAGAACGCACCGGCTGAGTCTGTCCATCATCATGTTGGAACTCCTGGGAATGTGCGTTGCTAGAATAAAACGGTTGGTAGCCATCACCCATTGCCATATCCTCATGGCCACTCGAAAAAGGGGATAAGGATTTGGTTACACCTTGCTTGTTGATGTACCAGACCATCGCCATGTTGTCTGAATCGCAATTGTCCCAGACGGCAACAGGGGATGGAATACTTGCAATGCCAGAAGCACCGCCCTCAGCTCTAGAACGTTTAGATGCAAATGGGCCACCAGTTCAGACAAAGTGCCTTGGACTGTCTGTCCCTGACATAGCCCCCCCCACCCAATCAGGGAGGTGTCCATGGTCACTGTGGCCTTGGGTTGCTGGGCGGAGAAGGGACAAGACCATTGTGACAGATTGTGTGTCATCCACCAATTTAAATCCTGTTTGCACCTGTGGGTTTCTTGAATCATGGCTGAAAGAGGTTGCTGAAAAGGATACCATTTGGGTAAGCCTTATGTGAAACCTGGCCAGGGGAACAATGGTGATGGAGGCTGCCATGGAACCCAACAGCTGTAGAACAGAGTGAGCCGTGGATTTCTCCCTTGTGGATTTCTCCCTTGAAAGTATTGGAATCAGTTGTTGCTTTACCCTTAGAATTCTGGGTTCTGGAATAGCAGCACTGCAGTTCTTTGTATCCAAGATAATCCCTATGAATTCTGTCGACTGAGATGGGGTGAGATTGGATTTTTGGCAGTTTATGGTTATGCCTAGCCTTTGAGCAGCAAGGAGAGAGTATGCCAGGGCTTTTTCCTGTAGATGTCTGGTGGGGGCGGAAATGAGCCAGTCATCTAGGTATGGAAACATCTGGAATCCTTGAAGTCGCAAGTGAGCTGTGATAACTGCCATGCACTTTGTGAACATTCTGGGGGCTGTAATGAGTCCGAAGGGCAGTACTCTGAACTGTAAGTGACTGGCTCCTGCACGGAAGTGCAGAAATCTTCTTGATGGCCTGTCCATTTTATGTGGTAGTACTCATCTTGAAGA
Source organism: Protopterus annectens (assembly GCF_019279795.1). Classification (NCBI taxonomy): domain Eukaryota; kingdom Metazoa; phylum Chordata; order Ceratodontiformes; family Protopteridae; genus Protopterus; species Protopterus annectens. The sequence continues at coordinate 1,140,764,095 of NC_056739.1, forward strand.
TCTATCAAGCACATCCAATCGTCTTTTTCCAAAAGCGGGAGGATAGACTGTATTGTGACCATCCGGAATTTTTGTACTCTCACAAACTTGTTCAATACACTGAGATCCAAAATTGGTCTCCAGTCCCCAGTTTTCTTTGGCACCAAAAATAGTCTTGAGTAGAATCTAGATCCTATCTGGTCTGGAGGGACTATTTGGATGACTCTCTTTCTTAGCAGCTTTTCTATCTGTAGTGCTGCTTCTTCCCTTTTACTGGGTGGAACATCGGGAAGGTTTTTTGAAGGGGCAGGACAATGATCGAAGGGGATATGATAACCTCTGGTTATAATCCTTCGTACCCAAGAATCTGTGGTGATGGTTAGCCAGGCAGAAGGGTACAAGGTGAAATGTCCCCCAACCACCTCCAGAGGAAAGGAGTTGGGCCGCTCTTCAAGAGCGCTGGTACGACTGACCAGGGAAAGAATCCCTGAAACCTGGTTACGCGGACCCCTTCTGCCTAGAAAGGAGAGTCTTCCCTGTGAGTTTCCCCCTCTGCCTCTAGGGGAGAACTTGGCCCGTGTGTCACGGAAAGGCCCCTGAGATTTCTTGAACCATATCTTCCCACTCTTTTGGTTTCGGGAGAAAGCACGTTGAGGGGAAGAATAACGGACACCTACGGCAGGAAAGGGTCTTACCGTCCTGTTCACATCTGGCCAGTGTGCTTTTAACTTTGGGCCCAAACAAGGATGCCTCAATGGGAGCATTAAGAAAGGAAGCCTTAAAGGGTTCCGTGAAATTGCACAAGCGCATCCAGTCATGTCATCTCAAGACCGCAGCTGAACCCCGCTGCTCTAGATGCGCCTTCTGATGCGCGAGATATCAGTCGCATAGAGGAGTTGGATATTGATTCAATGGTGGCCAGCTGAGGCGCCACTTTGTCACAGACCTCATCAGACACGGCACCAGCCAAGGTTTCAGAGAGCTCAGAAATCAGATCCCTTTGAAGCCTGGTAAAGTGTGCCATATAATTCAGGGACCCGATAGTAAAGGTCGCTGAAGCAAAGGTGCACTTCCCTATCCTGTCCAGGGCCCTGGACTCTTAGGTGGATGGACAGTCTGGTTTTCTTTTTCTGCCAGATGCTTTGGTGGTGGCGGCCACAACAAAAAAGGAACACCTTTGGACCAATGGGGATCCGAAGCAGGAGGGGACAAAATCTTATCTGGCCTCCGAGGAATAGCTTTGACGGTATCAGGAGCCTTCCAAGCATGCTGCACGATAAGCCGGACAAGTTCATCAGCAGGTGGAGTAACCCAGGAGGTAGGGGGCCGGGCGCGAAAGGCCTGCAGGAACACTGATTCCTCAGAGGTCGGATTAGAGGACTGCCAGTCACCTCTCTGTTTCAGGATTTCGAGGATATCACCAAAAGGACACCTCAGAGGGTGACCAGGGGGACCCTTCCCCTCATCAAAATCTGTCTCTTCAGTGAGAGACTCCTCTGTGGAGTTAATGTGCTTCCTCTTGCACAAAATTTTCCAGTGGACCTCCTCAGCGGGAAAAGCTGGAGAAGACAGCGGAAAAGGGGATTCCTGTGGGAATATGTCCCGAGGCTTTTGCACCCAGTGTCCGCTAGGTGCGACTTGTGAAACCAGTGTACCAGAGGAGGGCGGAGGTATAAACAGTCCAGTATCGCCAGCTGCAGTGAAAGCCTTCTCCATCAGTTGGAAGGCTGGTCCACCTGAAGAGGAGTGCATGTCTGAGACAGGGGTCACCCCTCCCCTAAGTTGCTCAGCCTGCCGACCCGGAGTCCCTGGATGGCTGTGGAGCAGCAAACTATGCCTGTCACAACTGACATCCTGGGTCATAGCAAAACTTACCTGCCACCAAGGCAACTGCGGTTCCTTAGTGAGATCCATAAAGGGGACCGTAGAAGGGGAAGACTGTGCTATATCCATGGACTTCAAAGGCAATGAAGGAGAATAAGAAGGGGTCTTTGGAGACGGGTGATCACCTCCAAGAAATGTGAGTTCCTGGGGAGTGGGACACCTCTGGCCAAGAGCACCTGATCCACAAGATGCAACACATCATGTTCGGAAAGGCTTCTAGTGGACCTCACGGAGAAAGAAACAGGCCTGTCCACAGAAGAGGCAAACTCTGTGCCCATCTCACCCGTCCACACAGAGGACAACGGTGCCGAGAGTGACTGGACTACGGGTGTCTGCACCGAAGTCGTCATCGGTGCCAAGGTCATGGTCTGCACAGACACAGCGATCGGCGCCGAAGTGGTTGTCGGTACCGAAGCTGGAACCGACAAAACTGGAGTCAACAATAAAGGTGTCTGCTCCGAGGAAGATCTCTGAGCCGACGTGGTCAAGGTCTGTGCCGATACAGTGGTAACAGTCTGAACCAAGGAGCCCCTCGGTGCCGATATAGTGAAGGCTGCAGGAGAAGACTGAGCCGAGGCACCAAAAGTACCGGGGCTGACTGAGGGAGCTCCTGAGCAGAAACTTTAGCCTTTTTAGGTTTTGGTTGGCGGGAGTCCCCAGCCAGGGACGAAGGCAAAGATTTAGCCTTGGTAGGAACATCCAAAATGTTCTTATGGGCTCTAGGAGGGGTTGAGGCCTCCGACCCAGAAATAGCCTTTGAAAAGGGAGATTTAAGAAGTCCCTTCAGTAACAGCTTGTTTTTCCTTTCCAACAACTTGAAATGTTCTCACAAATAGCACAGGGGGGGGTCAACAGACAAGTGGGACGCCCCAAAACAATAAACGCACAAAGAGTGTGCATCAGAAGTTGGCAGTTTGTGTCCACAATCACAACACCGCTTAAACCCCGGACTACCTTTCTCATCTGCCATGACAGCAAAATAATTAATAGACAAAGATACCAGCAATGGTACAAAAGAAAACCCGAAGGTATGAGAAAAAAGAGGGAGGATTACCAATGATGGTAAAGAGAATACCTCGCGGTAAAAGGGTAAAGAAAAGAGCAGAAAAACCTGAAGAAAATATGTACGCTAGATGCGATAGGGTAATAGACAATGAAATATAAACTTTTCTGACGGAAAAGTAATCTGAGAGACTATCAAACAACAGATAACTGTACTTTGCCATTCAGTCGTATCAAGCTACTTCTCTTGAGCTAAGTGGCAAACGAAATCTGAGGTAACAAGGAGAGGGGGATTGTGGGTAAGTTTAACTCGAGAGTTTGAAGTGGACGCGAGCTTGGAAAATGGTCAGAACAGATACCCATGCGTAAGGAATGAACGAGGATTAAAAATATCAAATCAGTTATTTTGAATCAGAGATACCTAAATGTTACATGTATAACCAACACAAATGCTACAAGAATAAGCTTTTATTTTGGCAATACAAAAAAGTGAAACTCTGTTCTTTGTACTAGTCATGGGTATGATTTGTCCTGCAAAAATCAGAAATTTCTACAAAAAATATTTGAAAAGGTGGCATATATATGTATGAACAATAATTGAGAGTTGCAGGAATTTATCTGGGAGGGGAAGAGGAAAGAGTTAAGTGAGATACATTTATCTTTCCAATAGGGCATAGTGGTTTCAGATTACCAGAGTTGAAGGGATATTTCACAACACACGAAAAACAAGTAAAATAAAAAACCAGGATGCGGAAGTTTACCAAAAACAATAAATGAACAAAAATAAAACATAATAAATAATGACTTCCTCCAAGGCAGAAAAAACTCCAAGTAAAACGAATACTGTTTAATAGGGGAGCGCTTTCACGGTTAAAAACCGCTTCAGACAATACAGGGACAAAGTTCAAAACTGTCTTCTACTACACAATGACCAATAATAAACTTCTGTCAATTACCAAAATTCAATTAAGGCAAGAGAAAAAATTAAAGTAAAACAAATTAATATACAATCAATGCTTCAATGGTCTCAGCGTAAAAATGGCTCAAGTGAGACTAAATCATTGATTCCAGGAAAACTATTAGCCTTAAACAAAATCCATTTTTGCTCACATGCTTCCGTTTTATTAAAAAAAAAAAAAAATGGTCTACCTCTTGTGCCTCTCTAAGAGCAAACTGTATGCATTCATCGATTTCTTTCTCCTTGTAACCTCTACTCAAGAAGTCAACCTTAAGTTTGCAAAAAGCATCACACAGCCTTTCATCATTATGGGGTCTATATTAAAATCAGTGAACGCCGATATCGACCCCATATAAGCGAAAGCTTACAATTCCCAACACTTGGAACAGCGATTTTTTCCCTGGGAGGGGGGTCACTGTTACGCACAAAACAAAAACAAAATAAAGAATTAAAAATAAAAATTTCAAAACATTACATCAAGTGGGGGCTTCGTCCCCCTACTTAAATATACCAACTCCAAGATTGCTCTACAGTGAGGAAAATGGCAAAGTAATGGAGGCAGCCAAGAGATTCCTTTCTCAAAGAAAGAAAATCACTTGTATGCCATTTCACTATTTTGCCGTTTCGTGCTTTCAAGTTCGATCAAGATGCATTTGGATTGCGTCTTCGATTATATAATAGGAACCCTCATCATCTTCTGGAACTGCCCAGTGAAGTACATTCTTGGGGATGTGACGAGGGTGCATACTCTGTCTACGCAACAAGGTATTTTTCCTGACTTCCTTTCTATAAAGACCTGTTTTAAAGACACCCAAAAGCAGATCTCTCGACTTTACCATACAAAAAAAAAAACAAATCTCTTGCACAGAATAACCATATGAGAACTTCAAAAAAGTGGTGGTGGTATGCAGATACTCTATAAACGCAAGTAGACATATAATCTCCCTCCCAAAGCAGGAAGACATCATCCACGAACTGCTTATACTAGATAATGGATGAGGTATTAGTAAAAAAAAATCTCCCATTTTGCTGACACAAGGTTGGCATAGCTATTGGCACAAGCTGTGCCCATGGTCATGCTAACCTTCTGGAGACATTACTCTTTACCAAAAATAAAACTGTTTTCTAAAATAATCTCAATCCATCCACTTATCAAATTAACTTTGTCACTAGAATAATGCTTACCTGTCAACAACAATTCTCTAATGTTCGCTATTCCCCAATTATTGGGGATAACTGTAAACAATGATCATATGTCTAGTGTTACTAAAAACACCTCCTTCCCAGGATCTAAACCTCTTGTCGTCCTGTATAGATCTTGCAGAAAATTCCTCTCTCTCAATATAGTAGGTTCTTGGGTCTACTATAGGACATAACATCTTCTCAAAGATAAACAGGGGTTCAGTAACCCACCCTCTCCCAGAAACTATGGGACGCATGAGTGGGTTAATAAAGTTCTTATGGACTTTCGGTAATCCACAGATCATGGGAATAGTAGGGGTTTCTACACTGAAATACTTAAAATAAGTCCTCTATTATAACCCCAGTGATTAGCAGATCAAACACCAAAAACAACACATTCTCTATTGGCACTCTGACCACACTGTTATTGATAATGACAAAAGTAGTTTGGTCACCAAGTAAATCAATCATATTCCTATAATACATGTCCTTATCAAGAAGTACAATCCCTCCACCTTTATCCGCTGGATGGAAGTAAACAGTTTTCATATTCTTCAATTCAATAAGTGCTTCACTCAGCTTTACCAAGGTTAAAATATGTACACTTATGCTTCCCTTTAAAGCAACTCCTGATCTCATCTTCACATACATTACAAAAAGCCTCTACTTTAGGTACACAAGTGCGAGGTTTCTTAAAAGTAAAGTAGCTACAAGATGTTGCTACTTTTTATCAACACACAGTAAATCTCTGGCAAACATTTTTAAGTTCAATAGCACATTTAGCACGTCCAACTTCCAAGAAGGAATGAACGAGTCTCCCTTATTTAATACTAAGTACTGTGCTTCAGTCAACTGTAAACTAGAAAGGTTAATCACAAAGTCATTCTTGCTGTGCTGCGGGAGTTTCTGTACACCCCCGATTTTCTGTTTGCTGCGGTTAACGAATGCAACCTCTCTTCCCTCTGCTCTGCGACCATCTGTTCCGTTGTCCCCATTTTCATCAGCACAGGCTCTGGCAATGGAAAAAGGTTATATCCCTTAAAAGGGGGCCCAATGGCCGTTATTCATGGATGCCTCTGATAGCCCTGAGCCAACAGACCTTGTATCGCAAGAGAAGAACTAGTTGAAGCCCTGGAATCACCTCTAGCCATTAACACAGGCATGTAAGGAGTAGTAGTAGCTCGCAACACTGACATCACCCCTTGAGCCATCCCTCCATCTACACAGTCTCCGGTGATAGCTTTGGATGCCATCTCATGGGTGGTACGCATACCAGCACACCTTCTTTCGATAGGTTGATCAACAGATACAGCATCATGATTGGTAGATTGCCTTGACCAAGCAAAAACAGCACCAAGTCTAAAATTAATGTCCCTCTCCAGTTTCTTAGTTTTAGTCACTTGCAGTCTCTTTTCATACGCTGCCAAATTCTCATAGTATATATAGTTTTTTTTTTCCTCTTTACACAAAGGAAACTATTTGGTCCTGAGCTTGGCTATCCTCCCCAGTGGTCTCGTACCTCTGAAGGATCTGCACTTCTCGTATGCCAGGACTGCTTTTCGTTTTCAGCAGCTTGCATTCGTTCCCTTCAGCATCTTTAGCACTTTTGCTCAGCAGACTCAAGTTTCAGCCATTTCATCTACAGTTCTAATTTCTCTAATCCCAACAAGGTTCTGAGCAGTAGCTGGGAATTGACAGAGTTGTTTGACACCTGCAATGCATCTACAACCACTATCTGGCCGTATCCAGTTTCAGTGGCTTGCATTCAGTCTGCACAGAAGACTGTTGTGTCCTCAGTGTACACAGTGACATACAAAATTCCCTTGGTTTGCTCTCAAGCTATTACAAGGACATTTAACCATACTCAAAGAAAAAAAAAATTCACGTTGGCTCATTTCCTATCTACTCTCACTAGAAAACAATTGTTGTACAACAAGACACTGCTGTATACTTAACCTGTGGCTGAAAGGGTATAAGTAAGTTTTGGTGATGCTTCAGAAATCATAACCCTGATTTTCAAGATCTTACCTCGGTCTACCATATACATATGAAGAAAATGTTAACAACCAACCAGCTTCCACTAGACAGTGGGTGACAAAACTCCAACCCACATCATTGCCATCAATATCTGATATGACCTTGAACTAATAATATGCAATTTGACCCCTAAAGGTAACTGCTACTGTACAAAGGACAACTGACTTTATAGACATATAGTAAATGTTAACCAGTATTATTGGCAGTAGCCAACACCTGCCACAATCAGGTACGTGCCATTGCTCACAGCTACAGATTAAACGTTATAAGCATGGTTGCACCCTTGTTAAAATACTTACTCAAGAACACACACACACAAAAACATATGGCCATTTTTCATATTCAAGCATTATACATTAACGTTAAAGTTATTGTTCACTCCAGCATTACATAAATTGCTGAATCCCTGCCTTCCTTAAACCGTACTCCTCTTCCTAGATTTTATTCTGCATGCACTGTTACCACAAAAATTCCATCTCTTTCTACATAATTTTCTCCTTCTCTTTTCTTTCTGTTTTTTTGGCAGCCAGTAGCATTAAACTTAGTAAGGCCTTACTATGTACAGGCAATTCAGAACCTGTTCCCCAGCTCTAAAGAATCATTTCCTTGTTACAGCCACTTGCTCCCCTGACATTTCTAAAAAGAGTATTCCATAGGACACAATCTACCACCTTGTTAAATTCCACAAAATACATTCCCAGTTAACTTTCTCATTTCCATTACAACTCCAGCATTTGCTACCTGCCTAAGTAAATTTCTCTGAAGTCCGATTGGGGTATAAAAACATCCATGCAAAAATTTTCAAAACAAATCCTAGTCCTTCTGGATGTTGCTGCATACTTGGGACCCACACAGATGGTTTTACATTACTCCTTTTAAACTTCCATTCAAGTCTCTCTTCCCAATCTTTTTTAATCTCCTCGGATTAATTCTTAAAGACATTTGATATTTTGTATGTATACTAAACTTTTTTTTTTAAACAGCAGCTTCTGCTCTAGACTCCGCTTAAAACTATCCAAGCTGACCTTTCACTTAGCACTTCTCATACCTTTTTCTCTCTGACAATACTCTCCATCATTGTCTAGACTCTCAATCAACCCCTGGTAGTGACAGCAGTCTCTAAAATGCAGTCCAAAATACTGCTTGGTCTCATCTCTCTCTACTTCCATTCCCACTGGTTATTTTCTCCCAATACTTTGGTTCCTGTCAATCTTCACCAGCAAATTCCAGCTGCCCCTTGGCCACTGTCCATAGCGCTCAAGTCATACCTACTGGCAAAACATTTTAAGCCATACACCTAAATGCCTCATCTTATAGCCCCATTAACATGGTAATTGCTGAACCAATTCATGTGTGGATTTGCCCAATAGCGTTTATCTTTATTAAAATTTTACATCCTGAAAAGACTTGAAACTGACTCAAAATATCCTATAATACCAAAATACCTGATCCCTCAAGTAGAATAGCAAAGATAATTTGTAAATAAAACTTACTTTCCTACCAGTTATATCCTTGGGTTCCTCATAGTCTCTGCCCATGGGCCAAAATATAAAGCAAATAAAGGAGAAACGACTCCCCAGCCTTTTTCTCTGTTGAAGAACCATTTCAATGTGATTCATGCCTCCAACCCTTCATATATCCTTCTAAGTAACCCTATTTTTCAGTCAGCAAATCCAAATACTTCTATTGCCCTACTCATAATTCCAGCTTACACCACTATCACCAAATGCTACTTAGATTCTGCTTCCCTCTTGATCATCATTGTTCTAATGTTGACAAATGTTTGCCCCCCCGCCCCCATTCATAAAACCGCAGTGATCCATATAAATAAGTTTTGCCAACACCTTTGCCATTCTTTTAGCCATTACAAAATGCTTTATAAATCATGGTTTAAAATTGAAATGGGCCTATATGGAGTCTTTAGATAATACAGCCACCAGTTTTCTATCAGAATGTTGGTACTTCTCCCTCTTAAAATATTGTTCACAAACCCTTCTAGATCTTTATCACTTTCTGTCCTTCTAGCTTCCAAACTTCCACATGTATATCATGTGTTCCTGTTGGATTTCCTGTAGACCAATTATATAAAAAATGGTACTTGCGTATTATCGCAACCACTTTTTCAAGGTAATACCGCTCGCTTCTCCGTGCGCAGATGTAGACGGTCATGCTGCCGTTATGTCAAGAAGTGTGTTTTCCTTCACGTTGAAAGGTTGTTTTAGGCAGGGGTATCGTGGGAAATGGTGCAGATCATGGTTTTGGTGTACTTATGCTGTTTTTTGCGCTCGCCGCTTCTTGATCGCTGATGCACTGACGAGCCGTCGGAATGTACTCCTCCTCGCATGTCAACGCTGATAATGGTACCAGTAAGAAGGAATAAAAGGATATTAAGGCTCGTCACCGCATTCCCTGCCATCACCTTTATTAAGAAACTATGCTGCACAACAAAGTTTGACAGCTTTGTCCCCCCCCCCCCCTTTTTTGGTCTCTTCTCTTTTTTTGTAGCTGTCAAGAAGTAGTAGACAAGTGGACAACTGTCAGCGTGTGAGTCTGTTACATTAAGCGGCTCGCGGCTTGAGAGATGGAATGCGTGTTACATTTTCCCGCAGCACTTTTGTGTATCTCCAGTGACATGATGTCGGGGAAACGGCATAGCTTGAAACAAGCAGTCATTCCTCACGTCATACCGCCTTTCCTACCTAAACAAGGCTTTTTAATCAAGTTAATGTTGTCAATGTGATCCTGTACATACTTACAGTTAAATCAACCCAGCAGGAAGCGAGCGGTATTACCTCGAAAAGTGGTTACGATAATACGCAAGTACCTAAAGAAAAACACCATTTTTCTCTCATCTCCTCCTATTTTAATTAAGTGTCGAGCCTAATCTACCTCTAACCTTAGTATACTTACGTCTTCCATAAATATTTCTATTTGTGCTTTTTCTTTACTTCCACATTGCTCTGCTTTATATAACTTTTTATAAAATTTTCCAAAATAATCTAATACCTCTACAGGATCTCTAGTTATTTTTCTTGTTATAGGCCCCCTAAAGTTTGGCAACAACCTTTTCTACCTTCTGTTGCAGATGTCATTGTGTGAAATGTTTTTGTACTCCAGAGTTGTTATAAAACAATTGCTTAACAGCAATCTTTCTAAACTCATGCACATTATCCAGATAGGCTCTTATTATATCTTAGCAGTCTGCAGTTGCTCCTCTCTTTCTGTGATATTTTCCTCATTATGCAATACTTTAGCCCTTCTCAGCCCCTTCAAGTAATTTTTGTTACTAACCATATATTTTTTTTATTCCTACCCTGTTCTTAAACTCCTCTTTCTTCAGAACGTATAGTTAGCGAGTTAGATAAAATAAAGTTTCCATCTTCCCAAATAACTCTAATAATTTCCACTACCCATTAATTAAATTCCTCTCAACAGGTAGGCGGGAAGGGCTTCTGTCATTTTTACTTAAATTCCTCTCAACAGGTAGGCGGGAAGGGCTTCTGTCATTTTTACTTAATTACCTGCATGTTTATCTTGGCTGTTACTGCTGCATGATCTGAAACAGTTATTGGACGTGTACTGAAACTTTCAATTAAATGCACATGTTCCTGTAAAATACAGTTTCCATCTAATCTAGCCCACTTTTCTGTACCTTTAGGAATATGTCAATTCGCTCCGATCTTCCAAACCAAATATTTTCATTATGTCTTCAGAAATCTACCCTCATTTGTTATATTTTTCCTTCTAGGTCCTCCAGACACATCCTCACTGCTGCAAATCAAGTTCCAGTCCTCACATACAAGTAATACCCCCTGCTGAAAGATGATTTCACTTAAAATTTACTACAGCTTCATCACAGCGGTTTTAGGTTAAATATGAATACATCAGTGTAGTTCTCCTGTCTTGCCATTAGCCCTTACTACCATAAACCTATCATCATTTTTCTCCCCTCTATCAGCAATTAGTAAACGTACTCTTTTTCTTTGTCCCTGATATTCTGCTGAACATTCATCCTGAAATCCTCTCCAATACACGTGCTGATTTCTTCTCAAATGTCTCCTATACTACTATTTGCATTCTGCATTTCTTATTATACTGATTTTTTTGTCTATACCTGTGAAGCTATTCCCATTCCAAAATAGGGACAGTGTAGTCATAATGATAAAAAAGCATTCCCATTTATTATATGTGACAACTTTTTTAAATGTCCATTTCCAGTTTTGTTACAAGCACCCGCTAATGTTTGGCAGGTTACTCCTTTATACAGTTCTTTGAACCTATGTCACATTAAAATAAAAAGTCTTGTAAAATTCCACAAAAATATACACCCCCAGAACCTTAGTGATATGAATAATTGTCCCAAATCAACAGCTGTATCCACAGGCATTATCTAATCAAAGATTAAAGTTATCCATGCTAAGGCACATGTTATAATTCTCCAAACACACTCTTCCGTCTCCACTTTTAGTACTTTGTCCTTCTTTCTCCCACTTTTAGTACTTTGTCCTTCTTACACAGTTTTGGCAAAATCAACTCCTTCTGCTGGCAGGATTGCATCTTTACTATTAGAGGTTTAAGTTTATTTCTCACGGTCATGTTTGGAGGATAAGCATGATGTGCCCTTTCAATTAACTCCTGCTGTGGGATCCCAGTCCAATTGCTTATTAGTGCTTTCATAAAATGAATACACAGTCTGTTCCTTCTATCTTCTCTGGCACAGCAGAAAAATATCTGTTATCTAATTCTATTACTTTTTGAAACATCTCTTTTTGAGCAGTCTCATTCAGCCAGACATTTCTTTATTTTGACCTCTGATTTTTGCAGTTTTATCACCTCATCTGAATATTTGTTTTAACCTTCCTCCATTTTATGCAGCCTTTTGTTATTTGAGTTAATACACTCCATCAGTGTTTTGTTTATTTTAATCAGCTCCGATTACATTCAACTTATTTTTTCCTCTAGGCTACTGGAAATCATAGCATGCACCAAATCTGGAGCTTGCACTGCTTTTTGCTGAACAGCTGAAGAAGTCTTCCCAGTCAGTAGTTTTCCTCACCTTTTTGTGCAGGATTTTCTTTCAGGTTCTCTGTCTTTTTTACTGGCATCCAGGTAGTACACTTATTAACCGGTTACTGAAATTTACCCAAAATTACGAGTTTACTTGCTGTCTCCAAGTTTCTGTTCTCAGATCGGGAGAGCTGAAATTAATCAGTTACTCAATATGCAGCCATCTTGGAAGTCCATTAAGCAACTTTTTTTTTTTTGATAATTCCAAAGCACAACTTTTTTTCACAACGACTCAGGCGACAAAAAGTAGAAAGGGTTGTTAGCAAGCTTAGAGAGCCTAAATCAAGGAAAACAAGATGAAAATTTGTATAAAAGCAGAGAAACATGGAAATCAAGAAGAGGTGCAAATGAAAATGTTTAAGGAATAATTAAATATGTCAAGGTTAGAGATAGACGAGGTTCTATTAGCAATAGTTAAGGGAGGAGGAGGAGAGGAGATAAAAATGGCGATGTATAACCACTCCACAGGAAAAGTATCCAGGAATACATGGTATTCCTGTTGGAAGTCTGGATGCTAGGAGGGAAATGCTGATACAAAGACCTGGAAGGTTATTTATCAGTATTTTAAGAGGAGAAACACCAACATCCGGGAGAAAGCAATGGTGGCTGTAATACTTAGAGGGTAAAGACCCATCAGATTCAGCTTCATATAGAACCATTTTATTTCTAAATCAGGATTATAAAGTTTTTGTCTAGAATGGCTCAAAGAATGGCAAAGGTGATGCCAAAATTGACAGATATAGATCAAAGTGGTTTTGTAGAGGGAAGGCAAACATTTGACATTAACAATGATGATCCAGAGGGAAGTGGAATACAAGAAAATACCACGGTTGTTGGTGGGTCTTGATGCAGAGAAAGCATTCGACAGAGTAAGCTGAGATTATAGGAGTAGGGAAATGGAAGCATTTGCATTCCTTCATAAAATTACAAGTCTGATGAGGAAGATATAGCAGAAATTGGAGGAGAAAATTAAAGTGAATTGGTTCCTCTGAGATAAAGTTTGGTTTGAGCAAAGGAAACGGGGAGGGGTATCCTCTTTCCCCTTTATTTTCTTTGCCAATGGTTCTAAATAAAATGCAAATAAGGGACTCAGAAATTCAAGGATATTAGTATCGTAGTCAAGAAAAGTTGGCTTTAATTGCAGACATTACTTCATACCTGATAAAACCAGAAAAGGACATTTTAATATCATGAACCATTTTTAGACAGTTTCAAGTCTTTCGGGATACAAAACTAATGAAGCTAAAACAAAGGCAATATCTGTAAACTATATATCCCCCAAACAAATTGGTTCAGCAATATGGATATTTATAGGGACATAGAGTCTCGTGGCAGCTAAGGATATGTGGAAAGAGACTAAACAAGAGAATATGAAAACTTAGAAATTGGAAGCTCTGCTTTATGGATATGGATAGCAAGTTACAAGCAGTCAAAACGTTTTTAGCCCCTTTATTTGTATACAAGGTCAGCCATATTTTTATCAACCAGAGGAGAAGCTGTGGATAACAATTAATAGAGCTGAAGGATTTTAATCAGGAAGGGGAAGACGGCAACAGTCGAGTGGGAAAAGCAGTTTCTTCTAACAGAACAAGGTGGTTTGGGATTACCCGATTTGATAGGGTATTACAGAGTGACACACCTAAGGATCCTAAACATAACCAGAAAGCTATAACTCAAATTGGAAATGGATGAAGACAAACAGAAGGGAAGCACAAGAAACAAGGAGAGACTCCGATTTTAGATAAAGATCCTTAAGGAGAATATGAATACAATATTCTGTATGGTTATTGTTAAGGTAAAAAAAAGTACTTAAGAACTAAGCCAACATGGGAATGGAGAAAGGAGATTCGACCCATAAGGATGACTGCAATTAGGGATACGGACAACAGGCAAGAGGGGGCTACAATTTATTAGAGAAAAACAGAAAAGAAATTAAGTACTGCGAGCACATAATTAGAGGGGGGAAAGTAATAGAAGAGGCCAATAATTTATTTGGACTGCAGTCTGGAGATTGAGGTCAACCCATGATATGGAAGGCAAAGTAAAGGAAAACAAAAAACAAGGAGATCCTAAGCAAAAGACCACCGCTGGCAGATTTTTCAGTAGAATCTGTAAAATAAGTTAAAGGGATAATTAGCAGAGCCTATAAAATATTGTATGATACTAAAAGAATCAGAGGAGGTTAGGATTGTGGAATTCAGTCTGGATAAGCAATTCACAGTCTAGAAGATTTAGGATCTTTGCATGTGTGACACAGGGAAATATTGCCAACCCAGCTATCTGGAATTTTATAAATAATTCCAGGTCATTTGCGACTCCTGATATGATTTATACAGGTGTGTGTGTGTATAAAGTCCTGAACTGCAATGTAACCACAGCATGCCCTATTGTAATAGAACAGGAATGTGCCTGCACTATTGTGACTGTTTAGATGTATATGTTTAATGGAAGCTAAAACACAGGAGGTTAAACCTGAAAAAATTTCAGAGAAAAATAGTTGAAATTAAATTGTTTCATAACCACATAATAAAAGAGATGTTAGCTTTCAGTTTCAGTGCAGTAGCAATGTCTAGAGCTGAAAGCTTTTTGTATTATCTTGAAAGAGAAGTAATTACTAGCTTTGAGGCATAGAAATGTTTTGTTTTAGGACTTCCAGGATTTGCAAACATCCGAGAGTTGCTAAATTCTGTTGGTTTCTGACAATGTGGGGATAAGCTTGGGAACTGAATGTCAGGTGACAAAAAAGCGATGTCATCCAAGCTAACCCAGCAATATTTGACATTAATTTAAGAACACTCCAGAGAGAGACAGGGCATTTTGTATTTTGTCTTTAACCTAACAAGAACATCCACTCATCACCACCTTCTGCACTTGGCCTGCTGTTAAGTAAGTTTTTAGGGCATATTAACTTGTTTAGATTCAGACAGGAATATAGTAACATACAGCTTAGATGTTTTATTTATTTAAGACTGTCCTGCAGTGTTTTAAATATTTCCTGTGATTTTGAACACTGATGCAACTGCTTACTTACTGAGTATTGCCTAGTTCCTTTATTATTAAATATATTTAAACCTTTTAAATTGCGGCTGGTCTGTTTAGAGATACTTAAGCTCTTTAAGAGTACTTGCATATCTATTTGGTGACACTGTACAGGCTACTCCTAAATAGCCTTGCTCTTAGTCAGACTACCATTTAGATTAATAGTAACTTTACATAGTAGGATTGGAAACCCTTTGTTAATGGCCTTAAAAGTAGTTGATTGCAGTGGAAACTACCTTATAGTCTGGGCAGAAGGGGGCATAGCTAGTAAGCCTGTGCCACCCTATACCAGGAGTGTGCGTCTGTATAAAAGTTTGTCTCAGCTACTTGGGGAGGGACACGATGCACTGGTTGGACAGAGGGTTACTGGAGATATTGTTTTGGCCACTCAACCGAGATCTCGACCCTATAGCTGTGCCAGTGGGGAGTCTTATTGGTGATCTGGAGAAAGAGCGAGTAACCTGCCCCAGACTGACTGTGACCTCTGTGTGCTCTAAGGGAAACTGTACTTTATTGTGTGTGTACTTATCCTCCCAGTGTGTACATCCCCCACTGTTGCCAGTGGTGAAGACTGAGGTTCCTTGATTACTGGACCAGTGCAGGGGCATCACAGTATGGAAGTGTTTACATATGAATTTTCACACCCCAAGTAGACTCCAAAGATTGTTTTCCACGGGTAGACAGCAAACGTTGGAGTTGTGATTGGGAAGAAAAGATATTTGGGAACAATTTCTGGGAGTGTAATGAGTTGGCAGACTTTAAAGATTCCCTGCAGACCACCCTATCAGAAATACTCTTCTCTTTCGGCTGTTCCCATTAGGGGCCGCCACAGCGAATCATCCGTTTCCATTTCTTCCTGTCCTCTGCATATTGCTCCGTCACACCAACCACCTGCATGTCCTTGCTCACCACGTCCATAAACCTCATCTTAGGCCTTCCTCTTTTCCTCTTACCTGGCAGCTCTATCCTTAGCATCATTTTCCCAATAAACCCATCATCCCTCCTCAGCTCATGTCCAAACCAATGCAATCTTGCCTCTCTGACTTGGTCTCCAAACCGTCAAACCTGAGCTGACCCTCTAATATACCGATTCCTAATCCTGTCCATCCTTGTCACACCCAGTGCAAGTCTTAACATCTTTAACTCTGCCACTTCCAGCTCTGACTCCTGCCTTTTTGTCAATACCGCAGTCTCCAACCCATACAACATAGCTGGTCTCACTGCCCTCTTGTAGACCTTCTCTTTCATTCTTACTGGTACCAGTCTGTCACAAATCACTCCTGAAACTCTTCTCCGCACATACGGAGTAAATTGATATAAGCAAAACGAAAATATTTTCTGAGCTATGATACAGACTCAAAATTGCCTAGAGATAGTAAGGCTTTGCCAAGTCAAATGATGGTGTCTGCCAAAAAAGCAATTAACATAAAATGGAAATCAAAGTCTAAGCCAACCATACTAAAAGTAGGGAATAGAGTAAGAGAGATAAAACTGGAGATGGGATCTTTAGAAAAGGATAGGTGCAAATTACATATGAAAAGATAAGAACTGTGGGTACAATCCATGCAAATTAATACCGAGGAGGAACGAAGTTTAAAAGAAGGCAGGATTTGAATGAGATATGTAAAGTCTGACAATGACTGGCTAGATAAGTGATATACAATGTTTGCCACTAAATAAGTCAATAAGACTTGTTCTCATTCAGTAGGATTATTAAATTATCACTTATGACGTTGGCAAAGTTCTTACTCATTTAAAGAGAAAAGTACATAATATGCAATTTACATCATAAAATATTTTAAACAAATACAAAAACTTTCCTTTTAGCAGCCTTCCAAACATTAAATGACATGACGTGGGGTATATGCCTTTCAGTTCCAAACACGTTTAACAAAGTCAACAAAAAAAGTAAAGTCATTCTCAGCCAATTTTTCTTGTAAAGTCACATTTCACAAATTCAACTGATGCATTATTTAACATTTATGCACCGATTTCAATGTTGCTGGTCTACTTCCAGTTAATATCCATCACCCAAGCCCATGCTCTGGTTCAATTCCAAGGTACTTTTGATTCTTCTAGTCAACTTCTGTGCTTTTTTCTCTCTCTCTCAAGCAGTTTCGTTTGGAACACTGGAAATGGTTGCACTGGCTAAGTCTCTCCAAGAGCTTTACCATCAGAAGAAAAGAGACGCGGTCTCTCCTTCTGTTTGATGGCTCACTTTGCGTGGGCAAAGTTTTATTTTTTTTTTTTTTAATTATTAATTTTCCTCCTTAGCTTGTTGTGCATAAAAAAAAGATCCTCACAAAACAAAAAATATTTTAAAGACTGCTAGATACTGCAGCTTGAAATCACACACCTACCTCTTGACATTCCCCAGTTGCTGGGATAAAATTTGCTTCTCTTCTGCTTCATGTACAGTGAATAAATAATTTAATTTGCCAAACACACTGATACAATGTTTAATACTGTGCACTTCTGACAATTTAGTCAGGATCAATTTTAGGCTGATACGATTACATCTTTACTAATACAAGTCTTGGTTGCTTTTTAATGGCCAAGTTTGGAGCATAAACATAATGTGCCCTTTTCAATTAACAATTCCTGCTGCGGAATACCAGTGCAGTCACATACTGCACTTTCATAAAATTAATACAGTATCTTCCTTCAGGTTTCTCTGGCATGGCAGAAAATCTCAGGTTTTTCTCTGGGTGCTCTTCACTCTACCATTTTTTGAAACTGCTCTTCTTCAGCAGTCTCATACTCATCAGTTGTCAAAATGAAAAAAAAGTTGGCTGTTTTTAGTTTTATCAGTTCATTTGAATAGTGTTTAACCCTCTATTTTTTCAGCCTTTTACTATGAGTTTATATACTCCTTCAGTGTTTCATTTATTTTAATCATTGCAGAGTACATTTGATTAATTATTTTCCTTTAAGTTGCTGGAACCAGTCTCTTGGTACCAAAGCTGGAGCTTGAACTGCTTTTTGCTGAACAGCTGCAGGATTCTTCCCAGTCAGTGTCTTCTCTTCATCATTTCTAGTCTATTTCCTTTCAGGTTCAAAGTTTCTTCTTGCAGCTAAGTTTGCCTGGATGCTAGCAAAGGAGGTCTTAACTGAATTTCTGCAGCTGTATATTTTGAAAGGAGGCAAAGCGATCTGTTTGAGGCACTCGCCACAGATGGACAAGATCCTCAACACCATTGTTTTGAGCTGCCATATGTGCAGGTCTGCCAAGGATTTGCTTTGTCTGTCTGCCACAATCTAGGATGCCTGAAGGGTCAGAAAATGCTGTAAAGCCAGCTCCAAGGCCATCACTGAAAACTAGCACAGAAGGTATGACCTTGTACCCCCGTCCCCAATTTGGGGTACCACATCATTGTGGTGTTGCCCATAGTCATCAGAAAAGGACCCAAAGTCCATAGGTGGTGAATGACTTTAAAGGCGTGGAGTAGTGCCAACATTTCCTTGATATTTATTTGGTTCCTCGTGTCCTTGGACCCCCTAGCCTGCACTCCCACTGACAAAGTTGCCAAAGTGAAGTCATACAAATCTGTCTGGACAGATTGCACTGGAACAGGTGAGAAGGGAAGTCCTGCTGAGGATAAACTGTGCACTCCACCACTCTAAATCTCATCTAATAGAGAGAGGCCAGCAACTGAGAATGCAGGGAATGTAGGTGCTTAGTCCAACAATTCCAGCCATACCAATGAATTTGCATTAGTCCTAGGATTTTTAAGAATTCTCTTGCCAAGGTGACATTCCAACACCTGAATATAGACTCTGAATAGATCAGCAATTCATTAAAGTAAGGAAAAAATGTGAATGGCAAGAGTCAGATAGTGGGCCACTAGTGCAGCAAGCATTTGGTAAATACTCGAGGATGAGTGGATAACCCAAAAGTCAATGCAAAGAACAGGTAGTGCAGAACCAGGCACAACAAATCTCAGATATCTCCTGAAGCAATGAGGTTATGGTGACACACATCCTTCAAATCTAGAGCGACAATGAAACAATTATCTAGTAAAAGAAGAACTGTCTGCAAGGTGAGCATCTGGAACTTTGGAATCTTTATAAAAGGTATTCAGAAAGGACAGGTCCAACACCAGTCTCTATGACAACCTTTAGAAAATTCTGAAGTAGAAGCCTTTCATTCGCTCCAAAGGACGTATCGGTTCTATGACCCCAGAGTTCAGCATTTGCCAGAGTACAGGAGGGAATAAAGCTCTGGTTTGGCAGTTGAGTGGGAACCCCCATGAATGGCAGTGAAAGAGGCAGATGTTCCTTCCACTACCACCTGTAATGGCTTCCGACGACACTGAACACCCACTTGGCATAAAGCACTGACGGCCAAGCCGCCTTCTTAATAGGCAACTTTCCAGACTGGGAACTGGGGGAGGTGCTGGGAAAGAAGGTGCCACACCATGCCATAATTACAAGTTGGAAGGGGGAGGTTGTCCTTTTTGGGAAAGGAACCACTCAGTTTTGGCAGAGTTCTTGCCCTGCCATTTCCTTTTGTTGCTCTAGTTTTTGTTCAGCTGGGACTTCTATTTGTTGGGCCACCAAAAAATATCCTAGTTAAAGGATTGGAATATAGAACATTTTCTACACCCCTTGCACCAGTTTTCATCGGTTATCCCAGTGTTTGAGGATCCGATTAGTTGTTATACCAAACAAATCAGAATAAAGTGGAGCACTCATAAGCTCGTTAACTCATCAGAAAAGTTTCAACTTTGCAACCAAGCACACACACACACCCCCCCCCCCCCCCATCACCATTGACGTTGCTGTACTTCCTGAAAACAGTATTGGCCTCTTCCAAGGCACTCAAAGTATGTTTAAACACTTCAGAAACATTTGAAACAATACCTTTGCACAAACTGTGCTCAGCAGGTAATGATGCAGCAAACTAGTCTAAATTATACATACACCTCAACACAAACTTTCGCATAAAGCACTGATAGTTAACTACCTTAAAGGCTGCTGTGCTAGATTGTGCCAGCTTCTTTTCCAGAGATTCTAACCATTCCCATCTCTTGTCTTAAGGGACTGGGTTAGAAAAAGACAGCATTTTGACTGGAAGAGGTCACTGGGGACACATAAGCAGGGTCTGCAGGCACAAGGCTTGGAGATTAAGAAATTCAGGGTGTGCACAACAATGCGTAAACACTTTTTTAAGCAGAGCATCACTCAGCAGAGAATTGTAAGTTTTCTTAAAAACATCCTCCAGCATTGGGCTCAATGGAGGGAAGGATGCCACAGCCAGCCCCTCAACCCCAAAAGATAATATATCCTGCTGATCTCAGGAACAGCTGAAGATTGCTCACAGTTAATACCCTTAATCTAGCCACCATTTGGGAAAAAACCTTGTTTGGGTTTCTGAACCTGTTAGCCCTCAGATGAAACTGGCTGAGGAAAGACTGGCACTTCCAAAACCTCAGATTCAAAAATCAGGATCCCTGGGTGGTTGAAGACGGGGGGAAATCCCAGCATCATTTACAAACCAGATTTGCACCCCATAACCAACTACCTGAACAATACATCTAGCCGTAACCACCATTCTCAGGTGGAAACACAGTCAGACTGCTGTCCTACAACAAGACGGATCACTTATTGTTTGCAAGTGCTACTCTAGTGGGAGGATCCCCAAGGGAGATGTATCAACACTGGCAAAAGATTCTGCACCCCGATATCCCCTGCACTAAAAGAATTTGATCCTCCCGTACCTGAACCAGACAATAGTACAGCCCCAGAGGATGTGTTTGACCCTCATGTCATATACAGCTATGGTACTAACACTGTAGAATCACAAGTCATAGACTGAACCATATTTCCTGATTTCTATGCTTTTTTAGGTGCACAAAGGCTAGATGGTGGTGGTGCGGTATCCGTATCAGAGTCCATCAAGCGAGGGAACAAAAAACTAGCCAGACTAATGCCAAATACTTTCTGCATGGCTAACTCAGTAAAAAGTGGATAAATTCCACTATTCTCCCTCTAAATAGCAATCTGAAGTTTATTTCTGTAGGGATAGATTTCTGAACATTGTACTGAGTAAAATGACAGTTTCCATAATAGTTCAAAGAACAAAAATACATGTAAACAAAAGCTAGTCTCAGCAACAAAAGATTAAAAGCAGCATAAAACAGCCTTAGACACAGAATAAAATAAAAACAAACATTTCTAGCAGGAATTTTTCTAACTGGCACCAAAATCAAGATTTTCACAAAACAAACATAAAATGCTGCAAATCTACTCAATCACCTCAACTAAGCATACACCCACAGGGGAGGAAAAAAAATGTCAAGTTTTCTGGTCAAAACCTTCAAATGGCACTTCAGCAGAAATAACAGAAGCAATTTACTTGCATCTCTGGAAACAAGAGGCAGTGAGAAGAACTGTGCAAAAATGGGCTTAGCAGAGAGACCCCGTTAAACATTCACCATTGTCCACAAAAACACAACATAAGGGATTAAAATCCCCAAAAAACAAGGAATTACAGTAAAATAAATAGCATAAATCTTACATTGCAGGTAAGCTTAAACTCCAAGCATATACAATTTCCCAATCAGGAAAAAAATAAATAAAACAGAATACCCTATTCAAGCAGTGAGAAAAAGGCAAAGGGAAACTGAGTAAATAAAACCCAAAACTGTTTACTATGCGAGATCAGCAACTGAAGACATCTAGAGTAAGGAACAGTCTAAGAGATCTTCTCTTAACATGGCACTAGAAAACAGAAAGGGTCCCGCCTATGGGTCTGAAAGGCAGTCCTTGTACAGACAGGCGATTGGTACATCACACTCGCAGACAAGTAGTGGGAGGAGCTCTGAGCTTTGGTAGGCTGTCAGAGTAAGGGTAGCAAGGCACTACAATATGCCAGTAAGGTAGTGTGAACATTTACACTTAGCCTTAGATTTTTTTTTTCCCTATGAGGTTTTGGGCAGTTTCCTTTTATTAAGCAGAACTACAAAAGTTAGCTACTCTATTTTGTTCAGCCTTGCTGTGCCAAGTATTCACTGATTTCTAGCACTGTACAGACGTCTTATTTCTTAAAAATAAATACAGCAGACAATTCAAAGACTTGGACTTTACACGTGCTTATAAAATCAGTAAAGAAAACAAGGTATATGAGCTATTCCAAGGTAAAATAATGGATTTCTTACGATCGTAGTTGGTTATTAGTATTAAAAGTGCATCCTTGGGGGAAGAGGCGTTTAACAAGCAGAGTCCCTCTAGGGAGGTGTACTGCAAACCCTTCATTTTGTCATTACTTCTCTGGCCTTCAAACCAAGTTCCAGGACTTCTGGTTGACAGTTTTTTTTTCTTTGGCTCCCCACAATTGATCCTCAGCAGCCACTACGGCCTCTCCTCATCCATCAGGTCTACAAATCACTCCTTACCTTCCTCAGAGGGGCAAATGAGGAGATCCGAGGCTACTGGTGCAGTGTCATCCCCCTGACAAGAAGTGCCCTAATGTTCTGCTTTCCACGAGTACCCATTAATGGCAGAGGATGGACAGATGTGCTAGCATATTATCCCACCGCAGTTGCAACTCAGCCAATGACCCCCTTTATCATTTCCTCCATCATTCTCCTAAGATAACACTTGAGTGTCTCCTGTTTCCACCAGGGATCATACATACGGTGTGACCAAATACACACCCTTCCAGCACCTCAGACGACCAAACTGCTAGCAGTCTGGGCAGTAGTTATGTCTTTATCCCTCTCCAGCACTGCACTGGCCAACACATCTAGTTAAACAAGTTTGCAGGTGACTGCAAAGAAGTTATTAGGGACACTGTCCCAGGACACCTGTACCCTTCATACAGGAGTTATCCTTACAGTGGCACTGAAAACGGACTAAAATTAAGAGAAAGTGCAGCGTCATTTTGTCGCACAATTCCTACCCTCTCTATATATATATATATATATATATATATATATATATATATATATATATATATATATATATATATATATATAAAGAGAGAGAATAGACAATACTCCAGTACTAAAAATGGAAATGTAGTCAGGGACCTGGGTTGACAGCTTCCTCTCCTTTCATCACCATAAAAACTTTAAATTAGAAAATCCTTGAAATTAGCACAACTAATGGCTAAAAAATATCCAGATCTAAATTTATAATTGATCCCTTATATTCAGCATTTATTAGGTAAGACTATAATGCTCCCTTTGACATGTACCTCTACCAGAGAAACCCCAGAGGTTCCCAATTAAGATTTCAAGCTTAAAGACCTTGAGCTACTTAAAGCTCTCTTCCTTTACTCAGCATCTTATAGACTTGAAGGGACATCTCTGCTTCGCATACCATAAATCCATTAGAAACTCTACTGTCTTTGCTCTCCTATATCTCCACAAGTCTAATAGTTTAGACAGAACCAGACAACTAAATGTTCACCAGCTGTACACCAAACAGTGGTACAGAGATTCATTAATCAGTGCCTCTACATCTCTGGAGAAGACTGCCTCTGTAGATTAAGAATTGTGGTACATTATCATCCTAATCAACCGGTACCCTCAAATTTACTCCAGGACTACCTAGCCATGCCCTTCTTGTGGAAAAAGGTATGGCCCGAGAGAGTACTATAAGCGTGGATGGTCATAAAACTAAATGTCACGAACCTTTGATTGAGGTTTGTTAAATTCTTTTGAGAAGTAATTTAACATCTAACCTGCAATATCCATCTGCAAGCAGCTAGAGGATTACTTTTTGAAAATGACTGCATCTAAACTGGATATGCTGGTCTTTTCTTGATCAAAAACACTACTATAAATAAAAAACCTGAAGCAAAGTCTCTGTCCGGCTAAACTTGTTCACAATAGCAGCTACTTTTATGACTATCAAATTTTGTACAAATCTTTTAAAAGTTTCTGGAAAATAAGTCATTTTATGTAACCTTCCCATACTCTGGCAGTTTAATACTGTTAATTTCTATACATAAAATGGAGTATGCATTCTGTCTTATTACTAAATAAATGTCTGCCATTTAACTATTGTGTACATATTGTCATTTGGCCCAGAAGAGTCCTGTACCAGTCTACCACCATGGTAAACATACTTAATGTCTTTCGGACCAGCACAAAGCAAACAATTTACAACGTCCAGGAAGCAGCACATTTCTTCTAAAGATATTTCTCAACTGTTCTTGATTTTTGCCTTAAAATTTTTGACCTATTCCTCATTTCTTTCTTCTGACAAATCCCTGAAGATTACATCAAGTCAGAAATAATGCCAGAATGAGTTTAATAAATGCTTGCCAACTACCTGCTGCGTTATTCATTTTTCAAGTCAATCAGTGGAATATTTGAAAACTGTGCTTATTCTGGGCCTCCCTTTCCATTACTTTTGTGGTTGTCCCCGATTAATGAGTAAAATTGAGAGTTATGCTTCCAACAGAAGGTTTAATGTGAAAAATCAGTACATTCTGTAAAGTATTCGAGTAAAATCACGGTCATCTGTCGCACATTTACAGAATGTCCCTGCTTTTATATTACCTGTTGATCTGATCTTCAAATTAAAACCCATTACATTCAAAAACCACTTCTTAAACAAACCTATCTCAGTCTTAAAATGTAATTTTTTCACCCCAGTAGCTCTCTATCCTTAAGTAAACTAACAAAACAAGTAAATCTTCTCAAAATACTACAAATACTCAACAGTACTCCACAATCATACCATCTACCCTTATGCAGAGATTTAGTATACAACCTAGGTCCACAATACACAGATGTACCTCTAAGTAAATCCAAATATTCACATCTGGGACTCAAAAATATATCACATGAACATCAGAAGGATATGCAACTAAGTTACTGAATTAGATTTGTTTTTATAAACCATATAAATTAGCTATTAGAGAGTCTTCGTTAAAACCACACATATATATGATGAAATGCATCCACCTGGATCCAATAGTATGCATTCTATAAACCATCTTGCTAAAGTTGAGCTAAATAAAACATGCACAGCTAAATTCAGCAACCATATACATTTCTCCCCAATCACTTTCTACTGCTACCAGTACTTAAGAGCATACACCCTCTTGGATCTCAACAAATACTAAAAACACACATTCATGTTAGGAGACACTCACAAAAGTTGGATAAATTCATCATCACATGAATCACACATCCCAACAATTAACCCGTTTGGGTTTATACGACTAAAATTAGAGAGACCACTACCAATAGATAAACACCAGAAAGAGAGCACAACTGACTGGATACAGGTAT
Source organism: Protopterus annectens (assembly GCF_019279795.1). Classification (NCBI taxonomy): domain Eukaryota; kingdom Metazoa; phylum Chordata; order Ceratodontiformes; family Protopteridae; genus Protopterus; species Protopterus annectens. Next base: position 1,140,789,493 of record NC_056739.1, read on the forward strand.
TGAAAACCTTTCAGGTCATATCTTCAAGGCACTCAACACCACAAACCAAACCTATTGTTATCATGCAGGGAAAACAAAAGACCTTTAAAGCCTACCACCTACAGATGAGTATGGCAAAAACGTAATTTTAACCCACCCATATTCAACAAGTGCAGCAATGTAACTAGCAACCATGAAAAACTAGACAAAGCTGTTCACTACTTCAACCAATCATTCTTAAAATTACTGAACTTCCATCACCCTTACCCATCAAAAAAAAGTTGAAAACAAATACTGCCTCAAAGACAAACTCAAATAATCAAACAACTCATTACAAAGAGAAAACATTACGTATAGGAGTAGCTCAGAAATATCCCATCAAATCAAGTAATCCTAAATCACCTTGTTCTACTGCAAGGGTCAATTCATCACACTTAAATCTTGCCTTCTCCCTCTCCCAGACAGGGCTGAAGGAATTTATTACTGGCCACAACAGCTCAATATTTTCTGGAGGGAACAGAGAAACCTCAGTGCACTCTTACTGAAAACACTGCCGCATTCTGGAAATGGTCTCTAAAAGACACCACCACCAAAGGGAGAATCAGAAAGAGTTCTCCTGAGTTTGAATCAGAAATTAAGGGGGGGGGGGGACTATCTGTCCCTTCATCTTCCTGACCAGATTGAGAATTCTGAATCTCTTCAAGAAAGGTGGCAGCCTTCTTTCATCAGGAAGCAGTAAATACAAAGGAACAAAAGCCAGTAAACTACTCCTGGAAATTTGAGAAGATACATGTTTAGCTTTATTTCTTTTTGACATAAAAATAAATGAGGTCAACAGTGCTGTAAATAGCAGCAATAGTTTTTTCCAAGGATGGGCACAACATCTTGTCATAACACGGAAGCATTACCTGCCTACTGAGGGACCCCAACAGAGCAGAGGATCTCGCTAACCCCCATTCCATAGTGGCCGTAAGTGCTACATCAGAGGGATCCAGTGTAAAAGATGAGTGGTCTGAGGTACAACAAATGGCCATAGAAGAGTCACTGACCTGCTGAGGTAAAATGTTAGCCTGCTGTGATTGCAAAGTTGTTTGTTTAACTTTCTTTTTGTAGCTGAAGAGGGACAAACTGCTCCATGATCAAGCCAGAAATGGTGCCTCTTTCCCAGGAAAAACAAGCAGCAAAAGCAAGTTTTTAAAATTCACTTTTACTATCATTTTGACTATCATAAATTTTAAAACATTTTAAATCATTTGCCTCCTCAAAAAGTAAAATAAACAAATTTCATCACAGAAAAAAATGTTTTTTTAAAATACTTCAAACAACTTTTAAATTGACATGAAAAAAGCACTCTCGTTTAAAAGTAAAATGCAGTCTTGAGACAGCCAATCAAAATTTCCTACCTTTAATATAACTTTCCTGAAGAGGAAAGTACTGACAACCAAAATAACCGAATGGAAGCCACCCCCGCCCCAAAGTGAATTTATCTGCCAAGCAAAGGAATATAAGCCCCCTTCAATCCCAAAAAGCCTCAACAATGGAAAAGCACCCTCCTCACCCTCAAGAGACAAATAAGACATGTCAAATTCTCTAAGAGTAACTTTGAAAAAAGCTTAGCAATCACAGCCAAGGATATTCATAAGGTCTTTTACAGCTATGTACATAGCTTAAAAGGTAGGACCCCAGCATGTGCCAAACTAGTGACTGACAGTTTCACACACACTGATACTGCAGAGATAGCAAACCTGCAAGCTGACAGATTTGGTGAAAATTTCACTCTCTCCAAACGTATCAGAAAGCTTGCCCCCATCCTGTATATCTGAAGAGCAGGTCATTAAAGTCTTGTCTAAGGCAATAAAACGCAGCCTCTATGGGACCAGACAGCATTCCAGGCTGCCTTCTAAACAGGCTAAAACGTGAAGTGGCATCACCATTAAGTACCCTTTTTGATTCTAGTCTAACCACAGGCTTTGTTCCTGCGGAATGAAGAACAGCAACAGTTATTCCCCTCCACAAAGGTGGCTTTGCAACAGAACCAGGAAATTATAGATCCATAAATCTGACCAGCCTCATCTGTAAAGCCATGGAACATATCATAGGTTGGTACTAGGTTATCGGCCCTAGGGGCTATACAAGCCTAGCCACAACAATTCCCTGGCTATGTCTTCACACAGTATTTACTTCCCTGGACCCCTGTCTAGCAGGGCAACTGACGTGATCCCCGGGGTGAATTTCCTATCTCCCATCATCATGGGCATCATAAATAAAGACAAAGGCAACCTCCAAACCCTGGATCTGACCCAATTCAGTTTCATCAAGGGCAGACCCTGCACATTAAACCTGGCGGATTTCTTCGAAAATGTGACCAGGGGCATTGACAAGGGCAAAAATGTGCCCAAAGCATACCTCAACTTAGCAAAGACCTTTGACAATCCCACACTCAGGCATTACCGCTAAACTTAGCAAGCTGAACGTAAACCCCTTTGTTGTAAAATGGGTTGTCAACTGGCTTGCAAACCAGTCATACACTATCAAACTGGGTGACGTCACATCAGCCAGCAGACCTGTCACCAGCGGGGTGCCACATGGGTCAGCACTGAGCCCCCTACTGTTTGATACATACTTCTCAGAAGTTCAGGTCAAAAGTAAGTGGCTGCAGCTGACTAAGTTTGCAGACAACTGCAAACTGGGTGCAATTACTGAATCCCCAAATTAAGCCAGTATACTCCAAGAGGGTATTACACAAACCAACCACTGGTGTCTTAGTCACTGTCTCAAACTTGAATGCAAAGAAATGCATCATCATTCCCTTTGGCACAAATAATGTTCCTCCACACTATCAAATTAACAATACCCTATGCACTTATGAGGTGGTAAGAGATCTGGGATCACAAAGACTGCAACCTTAACTTTGACCACCTTGTGTCTACTGTAGTAAGGAAGGCTTTCTGCTTAGCACACTTTATTAGCAAAGTAGGTTATAACCCCTCTATACTCACTCAATCATGGGCCTGATTAGTGACAATGCCCCTTTCTGCATGCATCATACAAAGCACCTGCAGCAACTGAAGACCTCAGAGATTTCTAACCAAGTTCAAGGGACTCCAGCATTTGCCTTAAACCGAATGACTAGAGTCCCTGTCACTATACTCAGTATTACACAAACTTCTTAGAGGAGACTTATGCCTGGCTTACAAAGCAATCTCCAACCCAAACCTAATTAATTGGCTGCACATCCATAAATCAAACGGGACTAGAGATGCTCGTTCCAGGCATCGAAATATGGCCTGCAACTTGAAAAAGATGTGCTGAAGGGACAGATGCATCTCCCAGTAACCGGCGCATCTTTGGAATAGGCTGCCAAGCCATGTGAAGTAAAGCACCTATGGTATTGTTAGGCTTGAAATTACCTCTGTGTCAATAGTCAAGTAACCTCTTATGATCAAAAGAGCATACTCTTCGATGGTGGTAAAGCTCTGAAGGGCTATGCTCCCAAACCGGTCTTTTAGTCAGCTCAGCTCAAGTTACCTGACAGTTAAGGTATGTAGAACGGGCCCTGGAGTTTTGGAAGGTGACTGGCTGTTATATCCTTGGCAAGATATAACCTATATAGCTAAGGCTACTCCAGCAGCTATCAATATGATGCACATCTAACCCAGAAATATTCATGCAAGACAATTATAATCAAAGTTCCAGGCAAAGGAGGCTCAACAACCAACAGTTAAGATAGAAGTAGATGAGATTACTTGTGATATATAAATCAATCTGCAGGAAAGTTTCTCAAAACAGACAGTATTCCTGTGGAAGCTTAGGGGGAAGAAGGTGATAAAGATCTAAAAGGCTTTGCTTAATAGTATTTTAAAAGGAGGGGAAGCACCAGCATCTTTAATAAAAGCCATGGTGGTTGTAATACCTAAACAGGGTAAAGGTCTGTTGGGCCCAACTTCAGACAAATTTAAATTTTTAAACCACAATTATAAAGTGTTTGTGTCCATAATATTTACATGAATGGCAATACTGTTGTCAAAACTGATAGATATGGATAAACTCAGTTTTGTGGAGGACAGGCAAACATCTGACAACACTAATAGAACAATAATGGTCCAGAAGGAATAAGAACATAAAAAAATACTGTTTTGTTGGTTAAGTCTTGAAGCAGAGAAAACATTCAACAGTGTATATGTTTTATGAGTATGGCAATATTAGCATTTGTAATCCTTGATACAATAAGGTTAATTAGGAGGAAATGAAGGATTGGAGGCAAAAATTAAAATGGAAGTGTTCCAATCTAATAAACTGCATCTGAAAAGAGGAACCATGCAGGTTTGCCCCCCCCCCCGTTATTTGCTTCATATTTAGAGATACTGGCAAAGAAAATAAGGGACTCTGAAATTAAAATATATGGCTATATTTACAGATATTTCATACCTCATAAATACAGAAAAGGACATCTCAGTGTTGTGTAACATTTTTAGGTTTATAGGTGTTTACTCGGCTAACGACCAAACAGGCTTTTTAAGCCTAGCCATGCATCCCAAATCTCTGACAAGTTCTGATATAAGTGTAAGCATGGGGCTGTGAGATGAATCATTTAGAGGTTACCTGTTTCCATTAGAGATACAGGTGCCAAACGAGGGATGAATTTCCAGTTTCCCCTTCCAATTGTCCAAGCTGCACTTGAATTGGGTTAGAGAGGAACTCTGCGTCACATGGATTGGGTGGGGGGCTGTTCCATAGGACAGGGTAGTCTCTGGGATACATGCCTATCTCACCAGCAGGTCCTATTTATATCACAGGCAAGGTTTTAAAGTCTTTAGAACGGGTAATTCTGGTGCTGTTTGTTTTGTGGATATGCAGGAGGTCCATCAGAGTGGGGTCTGACAATGCCCTGTATGCCAGGCATAGATCTCCCCTCAAAAGCTTGTAGGAGACAGAATACAAATATAGGGCCTTGAGGCAGTCTGCATAGGACATATTACTTACCCCCTGTATTCTTTTAGTGAGGTACCTCTGTGAACGTTCCAATTGCTGGATATGCCTGGTTAGGTACATACCAAAGGGGGCATTGTACTCAATGGACTGGTCTGATGAATGCTGAATACAGTAGAACAAGGACTTCCTTGCACTTGGATGCCATACCTTTGTTTACAAGTTGCGCAACAAAGGATTATTTCCTCACCACTGTTAAGACATGTGATGATCGAAGTCTAGACTACTATCTGTGTGTGCACCTAAGTCCCAGACTACTTGGTCAACTCTAAGGCGGGGGGGGGGGGCTTTGTCAAAATGACAGTTACCAGAGATGGATTACTTCCCAAAAGACACTTATGCATTTCTTGGCATTTAGTTTTAGTCCATGGCTCAGACATCAGTTGTTTGTCTGTCAGCCCCTCCTGGAGAACATTTGTGTCAGTGTTAGATTCAATGACAGCTCCTAATTTGCAATCATCTGCAAGTTTAGTCAGCCTAGCCTTAACTTCTGAGAAGTAAATGCCAAAAAGGAGCAGTCCAAGGACTAATCCCAGAGGGACTCCACTTGTGACTTAACTCCTTGTAGAGATGGACTCCCTTGGCTATCCACCAGGTGACATACAGGTTTATACCAAACCTCTTGAGTTTGTCAACAATGCCAGAGTGGCACATTGTGTCAAATGCCTTGGCCAGGTCAAGGTAGGCAGTGTGAACAATTTTGCCCTCATTCATTGCTTTGGTAACCTTCACAAAGTCCACCAGGTTCAGTAGGCATGATTTGCTTTTAATGAAACCAAACTGGGTTAGGTTAAGGGTCTGAAGGTTTACTATATCTCTACTGATCATCTCCATGACAATTCTTTCCATGTTTTTACATACAATACTAGTGAGACTTATGGGTCTGTAGATGGCCCACCTTTGTGCAGAGGGATGACTGTTGCCTGTTTGGAGGTTTCAGTTAAATAGTACCAGAGACCCCGCTAGGTCATACTTCATGCTATTTAGAAGGCATCCTGGGATATTGTCTGGGCCCATTGATGCAGTGTTCTTGGTCTTAGAGGCAGCATTAAGGACTTGTTCCCCATTGATAGTAGGGGGAGTTACATTTGATGATATTTCCTGAGGGAAGGTTGAGGGAGAGACAGGAGTAAAGTTGGAGCTGAATTTATCAGCCAGGGGATTTGCTATATCTTCTAGCTCAGTATAAAAGTGACCCCATTCACAATGAGCTCTGCACACAATTGTGTATTGCCTTTGAGGTTGCGAACATAGCTAAATAATGCTTTGTGGGTGTCCTTGGCCTGGGAGACCATACACCTCAAATTTGGCTTTGGTAGACTTTATTTGTTCTCTGCATTGTTTATTTAGTTTGATGAGACTGCTTTTATCCTGTGAGACAGATTTCAAGTCTTTTCAACATATAAAAATAATGAAGATATAACAAAGGCTACAGTCAAATTTTATACCCACATACAAACTGGTTTAGCAATACACAGTTATGGGGACACAATAAGATGAAGTATTTAGGAGTTTAGACTAAAAAGGCTTCTGTTACAGCAGTTAAGGATATGTGTGAAGAGACTAAAAAGACAACACAAAATCAGAGAAACTGGAAGCCTTTGGTTACTGACAAGGATAGTAAGGTACATGCAGTGAAAGTGTTTTTTAGTCCCTTTAGTTTTATATACAGGTCAGGCATTTTTATCAAGAGGAAAAGCTGTGGCCAATAAATAATAAAGAGTTTAAGTAATTTATCAGGGAAAGGAAGAAAGCAAGATTTAAGTGGGATAATATTTTATCCTCAGAGCTCATGTCCTCAGGCTATAGTATGTATTCTACCTGCATTGTGTATTGTACCTGAATTTTGCAATGTGAGGTATTCAGACCGCTTTGATAATTCTGTGTTAACCTGTACCGTTATTGTAAATATAAATGTTTTTGTTATTTTTTTTTTTGTTTTCCACGGAGCTTATCTCCCCGGGCCTCTGCTGAAAATGGACATGTATCCAGTTAGACTAGCCCAGTCAACAAATGTAAAATAAATAAAAAAATAAGATGACCCTTTCAATAGCACAAGGTAGTTTAGGATTACATGATTTTGAAGGGATACTTTAGAGTTACACAGTTAAGGCTCAGATACATAACTCATGCAGAAAGTTAAAATTCAAAGTGGAGAGAGATTATAGTGAAGCGAAGGTGTGAGTTCAAGTAGTAAAAAGGGAGTGGGTCTTTGGATGCAAATACTTACAAAGAATGTTTTTATGAATATAATAATCTTACAGCTGTCAAAGTACCTCAATAATTAAGCCAAGATTTTGCCAACTAGGGAGAACTACAAGTAGGGTAGAGAAAATAGGCAAGAGGGGGCCGCAACTTAATGTCGAAAACTGGCAAAGGAACCAGGATATTGGGAGCAACTAAAGGGGAAGGTAATAGAGTGGGATGAGACCAAGAACAAGGGAGGACTGCAATCTACAGACTGACTCCCCTACCAGCGAATGATAACAGAGTACAGGCAAAGAGAAAAGGAGAAGGACTTCCGACATGAAAGACCTGCTCTGGTAGAGTTTTTTCTTGAATCTAGAACACAATGGTAGGACAGGAGCATGACTCCTAAGTGTGCAACAAATTACAAAAGGTTTTGAATCTTTGCCTGGAAGTATTTACATAGGCATTTTTACAACCTAACCAGATTTCAAAGACTTTCTTCAAGTAGACAGCAAATGTTGAAAGTGTGATGGGGAGGAAAGGGGCAACTTCGAAAAAATATTTTGGGAGTGCAATGAGTTTGCAGATTTTAAAAATTTCTTACAGAGTACTATCAGAAATATTTTGGGAACCATTAGTTGCAAATAAGGAAATTATTTTGAGCTGGGACACAGAATATGAAGTGTCTAGACAAAGTAAGGCCTTAAGTTGAATTCTGCTGACTTGTTTAAAAAGTAATTTCAAGGAAATAGAAACCAAGACCTAAATCAACAGTATTTGAAGGATGTAATATTGAGAAAAAAAGAAAAAAAAACCTGCAAGAGTGATCTTTACAAAAGGAAAGTCGCAAGTTACATTGAAATAAAATGTTAAAAATGTATACATAACCAATTAAAACATCTCAGAATTAAAAAAAAAAAAAAAGAAGATTATAAATAATCAAATCACCCACCCAGCAGGGTTTCGTCCAGGTAACTTATCTTTTTCCAAAGATTATTAAATTATTCAAGAAACAATGACCGCCACACAACAGTTTTTCTAAAGAGCTTTCAAATGTTTTTAGCATTCTAGTTCACTCTTTTCCACACATTAACAAAAATGGACCTCAGCCCCAGCACTAACCTGGTTTGCGTACTAACCTGATTTGCCTATTGTCATTTGGTGGGAAACCTTTCAGTCAGGTGATCACATACCCATTTAGATTCATTGCTTACTGATATTAAAGCGCACCTCTCAACTGTTCAAACTTTCTCAGAATGTCTGGATTTTTGCCTCACACATTTTCCTATTTTCCTCTGCTCCACTGCTTAAATGTATACATTGGTACCAAAGAATGGTGCAAATGGTGCTCCACCAAGAACTGAATAACCAAAAAAGCACCAAAGTTGCGAGTCCTCAGTATAAATTTAATGGAATATTGTTAAGCGCCTTCATCAGCAAGTATGACTTCTTCAGAACCTGAAGAAGTCATACTTGTTGATGAAAGCGCTTAACAATATTCCATTAAATTTATACTGAGGACTCGCAACTTTGGTGCTTTCTTGGTTATTTAAATCTATACATTGCAGGACCCTCAGCAACTGTACAACATTAGCCTAATTCCCAAACCTTGAGCTGGTAACAGTCTTAGCTTACTCACTGGGCAGACTCTATCCACAGGTCTGATTGACTGTTTTTAGCGGCATGTGGTCCTGGTGGGTTCAGCCCCACTCCATTCGCCCTCTTTGTGCTCAGGCTCACTCAGCTCCCCTACCATGCCCCCATTCCCCACCCCCCCACTACTCGTACATTTATCCATACTCCTAATCACCTGACCCCTTTGCCACACCCTACATCCAATCCAAACCCACTGAAAATCTCAACACCCTATTACACATGCTGTTTCCTATCACTACATACTTCCCCAACTACCTGCCGTTCTTCTACTCACTGTTATACCCCTAGCACCTCCCACTAACCTCATTGTCTTCCATCCTACTCCACCTCCCTACCCACTCAACCCACATCCTCTACATAACTCACACCCCTTTCATACCATACAACTCCAATCATGCCTCTGCCTCAACACTACACTCCCTTATTACTATTCTCTCTGATTATAACTTATCACCTCACACTCACCCACTACAACCAGAGATCCCCCCGCTCTACCCCTTACCACCACCTATTTCCCAATCCTCCTAGTTACATACTCCCATCACCATCCATTTATACACAATCCCCCACCCAGCTCAGCTCACCTATTTACCTTGACACCACATCCAGAAAACAACCAAGTCTCAAATTTTACACCCTAACTATATAGATACACATATACACACACCATACCTCAAAACACACCACCATAGCAGTCCTACTACTAGGAGGTGATATCCATCCCAATCCTGGCCCAGTAACAACTCCAATTAACACCTGCATTCCCATCCCCCACTTAAACATAAAAAACTGACTTAGAATATTTATTAGTAAGTATAATGAACAAAATAAAAGAACTCCACTTTACCATTTCCATTTATAACCCTGATCGAATGCTCATTACGGAGATGAGGCTTAAACCACATATCAAAGATAATTACATAACCTCACCTGGATACAACATTCTCAGGGCTGACAGAGTTGTTAAAACAGGTGATGACATTGTCCTACTCTACAAAACTAGTTCAAAAAACCCAGCTTCTACAAAATGAATTCACAGACTTCAAAATGCAGAACCATATTCGCTAAACTCCACCTAAACCAGCATAAGCATCTAAACTTACTTGGGGTTTATATACCACCAGGAGACAACTTCACCACCCTAGAATCCATACATTGGGCTTCCCACTACCTTCCCCATGAAACCATAGTCCTAGGTGATGTCAACATTGACTGGAACTCTATCCACTCTCAAAAAACTCCCATTAGTCATATTAAATCTTCACAACTTTACCAAAGTCATCCGTACACCTACCCGAATCGGTAAGTCTACTATAAGAGACTCCGTATTAGACCGGATCCTCACAAACCAACCCAATACTGCCCATTAGTGCAGTACACTGCCAGACTCTCTCAGTGAACACAACCCCACCTTTATCCTTAGACACAAACTAAAATCAAACCACTACCCCTCCATACTAAAAACCAGCTCCTACAAAAACTTCCCCACACCTCACTTCTTAGAAACCTTAAATTCCTGTAACTGATCTCCATTTAAAAGCCTCCCAATTGACAAGGCAGTTGAATACTTTAACTCCAATTTCTTTAAATACCTAGCCCCAACTAAAACAATAAGGATACGCAGTAACCCAGCCCGCTGGCTACAAAAAAAAACACAAGTGCCTTACACAAAGACAGGGATAAAACCTGGAAAATCTGACAACAAAACAAGACACCCACAACTAGGCAAACCTTTCTTGAACTTCAAAATAAGGCAAAAAAAATAAAGATTGTCCAGCAAAATCACTACATTTCCCTGTAAACAAACAACTCCAATGCTCAAAAACTTTGGGCCACTAACTTCACGGAATACTTTACCCCCTCCATTCTTAAACAATACAAGCACTACCAACCTACCACAAGCCCCTAAGGCCCAAAACAACACTACTCCCTTCTCTACAAAGCCAGTTCCAACATCTATTATCCAAAAGTAACTCAAACAAACCACCCTCGCTGCAGACAATCTTCCTGCCGAATACCTTCAACTAGCATCCAAAGGTATACCTTACCCCATTTCACTACTAACGGCAGCTAATAGAAAACTTCAAAATCCAACTTCACTCCTTTCTACTTTCTAATCGTAAATGTACTTGTATCCTACCAACCTAAGTCATCCCTCCTTTAAATTCTTCTACTTTAAAGCTTATTTTCCACTCTCTAATAACGTTCTTTAAAAATCAGTAACTACTTCCTAGATTGCTACTGTTAGTTCTTGTAACAAGGTCATTCAGACATAATATTGTCTAGAATCTAACAATGACAACTGCCTTTCTCTGAACAACTTTGTAAAATACTATTCTTTGATATGTAAATATTAGTAATTGTATTTCTTATCAACTGTTTATATTTTGCTGTGTTTTCTATTTTGCAATGTTTGCTATAGTTTGAGCTTTTCTCCTCGGGCCTCCACTGTAAATGGGCTCCCTGAGCCCAGTGGACTTCCTCGCTCATCAAACTGGAAATAAATAAATAGATCCATTACTGAAAATACTGTCCCTTCCTTGTGAAGAGCTCATTCATAATTCCCGTTCAAAAAGGTGGCCCCCCCTACTGACCTCTCTAACTACTGACTGACTGCAATCCTATCCGCCCTATCAGACTTCAGAAAAGTGCGTCTATCAACTCCTTACACACCTTCTCACCAATACTTCTCACCAATAATTTACTGTCCAAATCTCAACATGGATTTCACCCATCCCATAGTACCACCACCCCCCTAATCAACTTGACCAACACTATTAACTCACTCAGGAACCAAGGAAACCTAGTCTCTTGCTACCTTTTTTAGACTTAGCCAAAGCATTTGATACAGTTTCTCACAAACTCCTGCCTCTCAGACCTCAACATTAAACACCACCACCCTAGGTTCACAAGTTACCTAGAAAACTTGCCAGCAGTCTATCAAATGGCTCAATTCCCTATCCCCCCCCACTTCCTGTCATACTAGGCGTCCAACAAGGCTCTATTCTAGGCCCCCTTCTTTTAACATATTTACAAGCCAACTCCACTTCGCAACCACTAAAGCTGACACAGTTCAATACACAGACGACACAACCCTGATCTGCTCTGCTCTTAGCATCTAACTTCCCAGAAAAAAGCCCAAGAATCCTTTACAGAAATAGAAAACTGGCCAAGTAAGACACAACTGATATTAAACCCCAAGAAAACACAACTTATGTTATTACACCAGACAAAGATCAATGACCCCATTTTTTCTATACTCTCAGCCAATAAGATTCATCACCCCAGTACCAAAGGCCAAACTACTAGGACTTACAACTGATCCACAACTAAGATGCAACAAACATCTCTCTATAACCATCTCCAAAGTCCATAAAATGTTAGGGACTATCGCTGTAACAGGTACCTTACCTCCAATTCTAGAACGGATATAAAACAGAACCCATCTCCTATCCACATTGCTTTATGCATCCCCAGTTCTAACAAACATAAATAAAACCGATCTGAACAAACTTTCCATTTGCTACAACAAAATCACCAGGTTTGCAACAAATGTCAAATCACGCTCCCACCACTGCCAATCCCTATATTCCTTACACTGGCTCAAATTTCCTAACTTACAGCGTTACCAACAACTTAACCTAGCCCACCAAATACTAAACTATCATGAGAAAAACCCTGCTCTGTCTTATAAACTTCCACAACTCAAATAGACACGATCTAGTAATAAAGCTCTGATCAATACAATCTCATGTAATAACAGCTCTATCAAATCTCTCTTCCCTAATGAAGTCGCTAAAACATGGAATACTCTACCCCCCTGACCTCAGGATTACAAAACTGTACTTACATTTTCAAAAACCTATTTAAATCATACATTTACACTAACCATCTTTGCAACTGCTATGCATCCCCCTGAAGCCTCACCCCAATGTAAGACTTTATTCTCTTATGCCTATGGTGTTCAATGCTACTGTTCTCTTCCAATACTCACTGTACATATTGTACATAATACTACTTGGTAAAAGCCCTGCAATACTGTGCTGTGCTCTAAACTTGCTCATTGATTCTACTGTACATACTGTATCCATTATATAAAGCATGCTTTTCTATTGTTATTAACTTTTTTCTTACTATAACAAAATACTTTCAATGTATCCAAAATTGATGTACTATATGGAGCTTTTCTCCCCGGGACTCAGATGAAAAGGGACACCAGTTGTCCAGTCAGACTATCCTGGCAAACCCAACAAGAGAACCTCTTCCATTTACTAGCATAAAGTATTCTTGTAATGGGTTTATGGGATGAAATCAAAATGTGTTGAACAGCCAGGGAAACATCTGGGAGCCTGGCTAAGACAAGAAGTGGATAAACAAAGCAGTCAGCTTGAGAGTATGGACGAAGGATGGAGAGCACCTGACTGATGCGTCAGGAGATCTGGAACTGGGTCCAGTATCCAAGGCTCCCCTTCCAGATGAGGTCAAAGGAATGGGAACCATATCTGTTGAGGCCAGTAAGGAGCAATGAGGATTAACTTGCAACCCAACGACTGTGCTTTCTGAAGAAGCTTGGGGATCAAGGGGAATGGTGGAAAGGAATAAAGCAGTCCTGCGGGCCAATAGTGAACCAGTGCCATCCCTGGGTGACTGTCCCGGTGGTGGGACTAGGACAAAGTAGCTACTGCATTTGTTGAAGGGAGTGGTGAAAAGTTTGCAGCATAGCTGTCCCCATTTGCAAAAAATCAATGCTGCAACTTCCTGTTTCAGGGACCACTTGTGAGGCATCAGAATAGACCTGATGAGCTTTTCCACTATAATGCTGATTTCCTCAGAATGTGCATTGCGACCAGAAAGCCTTGGGAAGACATTGGCCATTGCCATACTCGTAGAGCCTCTCAGCACAAGGGATAAGACCTTGTTCCGCCCTGTTTATGTACCATACTACTGTCAGTCTGAATTGCTATAGTCCCCGTAGGTAGTGCGTGCTTCCAATGTCAGAAGCACCGCTCTCATCTCTAGGACATTGATGTGCAAGTGGTACTCATGTTCTTGCCAAGTCCCTTGAGCAGTCTGTCCCAGATAAAGCCCCCCCACCCACCCTGAGAAGCATCTGTGGTCACTGTGGCTACGGGTTGGGGGTTACAAACGGTCTGCCCATTGATACCAGAAGGGAGTGAAGCCATGACTCCGTGATTCAAATCTGATGAGACATTAGTAAATCCTGGAATGACCATTGAGCCAAAAGGCGCCACTGCAGAATTCTCATGTGGAAGCACGCCACAGAGACCAAGGTAATTGCTACAGCCATCGAACCCAAGACCTTGAGGACGAATCTTGCCTGGATTCCCTTTCTTTTCATGAGGAATAAAACTTGACGAATGGTTAACACTCTTTCATGAGGCAGTTTTGCTATCATGGCCCTTGTGTCTAAACCTACCACTATAAATGTAATATACTGACAAGGCAGACTTTTTGTAGTTTATGGTGATGCCTAGTTGAGGACAGGTGTGAATAGCGGAGTCCCGTGCCTCTATCAGTTTATGCTTAGTGGTGGTAGTGAGGAGCCAGTCGTCTAGATATGGAAACACAAGGAATCCTAAACGCCTTAACCAAGACGTGACTACTGCCATGCATTTGGTGAACACCCTGGGGGCTGTGTGAGACCAAAGGGCAGAGCTCTGAACTAGTAATGACGGGCTACCAGCCGGAAGCGTAGGTACCTCCTGGACTGCCTGTCCATTTCTATATGGTAGTACACATCCTGGAAATCGATAGAGGACATCCAAATGTCCTGACCCAAAATGGGGAGAATAGACTGCAGTGTTACCACCCAGAACTTTATTTTCTTGACTGATTTTGAGTTTCCTGAGATCCAAAATGGGACTCCAGTCCCCTGACTTTTTCAGAACTAAAAAAGAACCTTGAATAAATGCCGGATTTGATTTGGTCTGCGGGGACTTCTTGGATGGCTCTTTTTTCTAGCAACCTTTGAGCTTCTCAGTTTGCTTGATCCCAAAGACTGGGTGGAACATCTGGGACTGAGTGCTGATTAGTTCTAAGGGGCAGTTGGCAGAAAGGAATTTTATAACCAGTGGATATTATCGACAGTACCCATTTATCTTCCATGAATGTTTGCCAGGCTTTTGGATATTGGGATAATCTGCCCCCCAACTGCCTCCAGATGCAGACAGTCGGGCCTCCTTTCAGGAGTGCTGGAAAGGCATCTCTGTTGGCCTGATTGTGCAGACCCCCTCCCTACTGTCGGATTGGCACCTCCTGTCATTATGTCCCCCTCTGCCCTTGAGGGAAAAGTCTCCACGTGTGTCAGTTGACACTCCCTGGGATTTTATGAACCACATTTTCCCGCTCTTCTGACCCTTAGGGTAAGGTCTACAGAGAGAAGAAAAACATACTCCCACGGCAGAAAGTCTTGCCATCCTGTTCACACCTGGCAAGAGTCTCTTACCGAGACCCAAACAGAAACAAGCAGTCAAAGGAGGTGTTGGTAAAGGAGGACTTTAAAGGCTCCACAAATTGACAAAGGCGCATCCAGGAGTGTCTACGCAAAGCAACTCCCGTGCCTGCTGTCCAACTCGCTCCATCTGCTGCGCAAGACATCTGCCGCATGAAGGAGTTAACTACAGATGTCAAGGTCGTAAGCTGAGAAGCCACCTTGCCCGCAGTTCCTTCAGCTGTAGGATATCTCCGAGTTGCTTTAGGAGATTACTCTGAAGACATGTAAAGTGGGACAAATAATTTAGAGACCCGAGAGGAAAGGCCACTGAAGCAAGCATACGCTTCCTATACCTGTCCATCGTACGAGACTCTTTATTAGAAGGATGGACAGAAGTCTCCTCTAATTCTTTCTTGGTGGCTGCTGCTGCCACCACCATAGCATTAACAGGCACACCCTTGTACAGAAAAGGCCTAACCTCTGGAGCAGTTAAGAATTTATTGGGCCTCCTCGGCACTAGTTCCATATTCTCTGGGGAGCTCCACACCTTCCAACTCACCAAGGCCAGCAGAGGGTAGAAAAGTAGACACACCCAAGAGGTGGAGGGTCGAGAACTAAATGCAACCAGGTACACAGACTCGTCCTCAGAAGGAGCAAGGGATTTCCAGCAACCCCTCTAAGGATTTCCAGGATGTCTGAAAAAGATATCCACAAAGGGGGACCGAGAGGACCCTTCTGAGTCCCTCAAGTCTCTGTCTGAAGTGAGACTCAGGGGAGTCCAAATGCTTCCTCTTGCATTTTCTCTTCTGAGGGACCTCCTCTAAGGGGTGCTCAGGGGAGGTTTTGGAAGAGGTGGGGTCACCCAATGGAGAGTCCTGGAACATGGGTTCCCTACGATTGGGGGGGGGGGGGGGGTCTGAAGCAGATGCAGGCACGAGAGTAAAAGCCAATGGAGCTAAGGGTGGAGCAATCTCAGAGGACAGCACACTCATCCTGGCCTGGCCCAAGAGAGTCCCCAGCTCCAAAGTGTCCGGAGATCGCCTCCAAACAGAGGGCGATGGCTCGGGGGAGAGCAGGGTCGGACAAGGGTCGGATGCCCCTCCCCCCTCAGAGCTGACGAGAGAGCATCAGCCCCCAGATCCCTCGATAGACTGAGACAAAGTTCGGAGTGGTAGTCAGAACCGATAGACCACTGGTAATCGGAGCCGATGGTTCCACCATGACTTCCATGCAGCCCGGCTCTGAATCTGTGAAGGAATTGATAACTATGAGGGTCGGGTTGTCGGCGCCAATTGCTTGTGGGTTGGGCTCAATAATAGTTTAGCTAATGCTCGTGTCTTGAGAAGCCTCTTCACCACCCTTCTCCACATAATGATCTGAAAGACTCTTGGACGATCAAGAGGAATTAGAGGAAGACTGATGACTGCCTGCCACCGATTGCAACATCGGGGACTATGGAACAGACTGCACCGGCTCCAGAGAGGGAGACCTGGTTCTCTTGAGTCGAGACTGGCTCCGAAACCACTGATGGAGCCGCTGGAGAAAGAGCTTTGTTGGAACAGACTCCCAGGTTTGTCCTGAGATTTAGATGGCTCTGAAGTCTGAGTAGACGAGGACGATGGCTTAGGGGACTTTTCCTGTTTCCTAACTGGCTGAGAACCCTCGGAAGCATCAAAGGGGCTCTTTAATAAGCCTTGCAAAAATCAACTTAACTTTTCTCTCCTGCAGGACCAGAGAACTAAAAGCATGACATATAGAACACGAGTCAAACAGGTGTACTGCCCCTAAGCAATAGACACAGCCCGTGTACCCATCTGTAAGGGGCATCTTCTGGCAGCACGTGTCACACTTTTTAAAACCCTAAGGTTTTGTCTCTAGGATCTTTGGACATGCTAGCAATTATCACAACAGTACCAAAGAGAAACAACAACACTAAAATAAAACTTTTTTTTTTTTTAACAGGAAAATAGAAAGGAGGGAAAGGGAAGAGCCTCTAAGATAAATGGCAACTCCCCCAACTCAGGACAGCCTCTAACTTAAACAGCTGCTCCTATAAGGAAAGAGAAGAAAAAGAGGCCCTTAAGCTAAGACAGGGATGAAAGAAAGGGGACAGGGAACCCTCTAAGTAAAAGGGGTTCAAGGGAACAAGGTAGGCCTAAAAGAAAATGACGACCACAACAACTACAAAAGGCAGCAGTGGAAAAGTAAACAGACCTAGCCTAAGATTAAACACACAGACTAAACTAACACAAACCATAGCTATCGGAATCCAAAAATTATTGGAAATATATCAAGAAGAAGAAGAAAATACTTAGCCTGAGCCAGTATGAGCAATCCCAACGTGGCAAGAAGCAAACAAGATCTGGGTAACTACCACTAGGCATGTTGGGATAGGGGCTAGCCTCGAGCCAGTAAAAAGCTCTTGAGCTATAGTATACAGCCGAGTCGGAGCAGAGGATCGGCTCCGAACCCAACCAGCAAGAACAGTGGTGAGATGGGGACAACATAACGGCCAAATATATGCATACCTGTCTCCACCCTAGTATAATACGTGCCCTCCTAGAACATATCAGAAACACAAAACACTCTCCACAAGTACCTAAATCTAACAACTGACAAGATAACTTCTTAAACAAAATAACTCCACACATTAGGAATGAAACAAAATAATTTCCAAAACAGCTACAAAGTTATTTATCCAACAAATAGGCAAGCAAGTATAGTACATGTAGTTAGGTGGGATACAGATGAGAATGGTGTACTTGTATTCTAACGAACCTAATCTCCCTTTCATCAGGCACTCGAAACTAACACGCAACTTGCTTTTCCTACTTCAATCCAATATTTTCATCTCCTCTTACCTATTACACCCAAAAAAAAAAAAAAAAAACCCTAAACAACACTATTTTAAATTTCCACCCACTCAGGATCAGTTATTACTACTACTATACACACTAATGACTACTGAACATTCGGTTTTATTGTTGACCCTGTTGGTGTAAATTACTGAATAAGCAACATTACTATGCTAAATACTCTCTAATTTTGCATGACTACTGGAATCATTCGCACAAACTCAGTACAATACTACTATTGTTTTTTTTTGGGGGGGGGGGGGTCCCATCTTAAAATCGTATTATTCTGGAACTCTTCTCCCTAGGCCTGCAATGAAATTTGGCTTCTGCTGCTCAAATGGACTAACTCATTTAGAAAATGAATTATTTCATTGTTTTCAAACAAGTCAATGACGGGTGCAGTCACTAAACAGTGAAGGTTGTGTTTTACAATGTAAACATCTAAAATACAGACTAAAACAAAACCTGTTAATCTAACAACTTTAGAATAATGAAGGAGTAATACTTAAAATATTACTATTTATTTCGGGCTGGCGTTAAATTATTGTGGGAATTATCCCAAGTCTTAGCGCAAAATCGTGCAACTACATAGGAAAAATTAGAACAGCAATAATAAAATTTTCTACAAACTTTACCAAAACGACAAAAATACAACAAACTTCTTTAACTAGACGCACACAACAGTTTAGCATTTGTTTCCAAACATCATAAGGCTCTAGTGAAAACTTCCAAACAATATTTAAGAAACTTTAATTTGAAAACAAAACGTCTGGCAATATTTATCCAATACTCACACAAATCGGCGAAATCACTCTTTCCAATACCATGTAAATAACACACCACACAATCACATTTTCTCAACTTCACGAAGCAAATTTACCGCGAACGTCATTACGTTTTTACTGACAGTCTTTTAGGAAATGCTTTCTGGGAGGATTACGTATGAAAACTAAGGGACTGTGATGTCCTACTACCTATAAAAAAATAAAATAATTTTTATCCATATATATATATATATATATGCAGTTTCTTACCTCAGACCGAAGCTTAAACATTCACTCCACTTTATGAGATTGAATCACGCTTGATGGTTAGAATAATCCTACTCTCGGACAAATTTAGCGTCTAAACTCCGGATTACGTCTGTTTTCGTAGGAACGGTTGTATTGACAGTATACCCGTTCACTCCAGAAGATCGTAAACTATTCCAGGTATCTTTTAGTCTGGTAAATTTCCTCAGCATCCGAACCTAAATTACTTCC
>NC_056739.1:1140814655-1140862841 GCF_019279795.1 Protopterus annectens
GTTTCAGTTCTTTCATTTTGCAAATGCAAATGCTTATTTTCTTTAAAGCTTTGATTCTGTTTTTATGGTAACACATTAAAATTTATGTTGGAAGTCATGTACCTTCATTTTTGTCATATAAGGTGTAAGTTGCTTCTGCAACTCACTTTTCACCACATCTATCCATTTAATCCCTGGTGTATTGATCTTTATCCTCACTTCAAAATGTTCCATGTTATTTTCCTCAGTCCTTTCAACTGACTCTCATTTGCCATATTGTCTGCCTTTACCTCTAACTCCTGATGTGCTTCCAACCTCTGTATGTCTTCTTCTTCTGCTGTTTACCAGTTTTGTCCAATGTCTTTAGTAGAAGCTCTGTGGCATGTGCAATAAGAACATAGCACTATAGTACTAATGCCTAGATAGGTAGGGGTTCTAACCTCAGTACTGCCTACTGTGTATGTGTTGGTTATACCATTTTTATTATGTTCCTATACCTCAGTGTCCCTCGTCAAGCACAATCTGGATAACTGGATGGGAAACAGAAAATACACCCCTTGGATTCCACCCATGTCCCTGCTGGACAGGGGCTTTGGGTACTGACTTGTCTAAACATGGGTTAAACTCTTGGCTAGGGTTATAAGGGCCTCAGGGCCAATAGCCTAGTAACTTCCTATGATCCTATGATTCTATGACAACTGTTTTAATTACTTAAGAAAACTGATACTTCCAAATGTTTAGCATCACTTAAATGAATATTACATTTCCTCATGAAATGATCAGAAAACAGGCCTAGTGATCACTGTACCTTCACCAAAGTCCTCTTTCTCCTTACTTATATTTGATTGTCTCTCTTGCTCAGCACAATCTGGTCCCCTAAAGTTGTAGTCATCTTTGCTTTTGTAGTCTCCTTCTTTATTCCCATTATAAACCACACAATGATATGATCAGTGACATCATCAGTGTTGCCTAATCTGTGACCTTACTCACCTTAGGCAGGACCACATCCAAATGTTATCCTTTCTGGTACATTCCTGTATCAGTTAGCTGAAATGTCATAACCTAAGACCTTTGTTAACTTTTTTCTCCCTCTCTACTCTGTAGCTCTTTACCCCTGTGCGTCACCCTCCTTCTGTGATAACTGCAGTTATCCACCAGCGCTGTTCTTACTCTACCATAAAATAAGAGTCCTTAGTCTAGGTTTTGACCTTATCCAAAACTTGCACCCTCCACTGAGTTGTGTTTTTTTCTTTATCTGTCTTTACAGTGATGTTCACTTTTGTGAGGATTGTTACTCCACCTCAGTTCTTCATTCCTTTGTAATTCTTGAACAACCCATATCAAGGCCCCACTATGTCCCATCTCCTTGTTGTCACTGACCATGTTTCCGTGATGCCACAAATGTCTCCTCTTCTTTCCTACATCCCTGCTTGTGTTTTCCACATTTTCCTTCCCAGACACCTTGCAATACAAAGTAATACTACATAGACATGCCACAAGTGACCCTTGTTTATTTGTCCATACTAGAATACCTACTCATCTTGTGTCTGTATGACATTCCATCCCACTTCTATCTTAGGTTAAAGATAGAATCATTGAAGTGCTTCTGTTCATTGTAGCTGTAAATACTTCAGTATCGTCTGTGGTAAGATGGAGTATATTTCTGAAACAGAACTGATCCTTCTGCCAGGTATCCCAACCTATTCCAAGCCCATCTCCCTTATCCAATACCTTGGTCAATTATTCTATGTCTTAACTCTCTCATTCCTCAACATGCCTGCTACAGGCACATTTAACATTATTGTAAATACAACATTTACCTCTTTTGTCTGGCCTCTCTTTCCCACCTTCCTTGTAATGCTTACAGCCTCACAAATTGCTGCCTGTGACAGACCACTGACAATACAATGCACCACAATCTTCAGTGACTCCTCAATGTTAGGCATCCCTTTGGTTAGCTTCTCACATCATACTATCTCTATGCCCTAAAAGAAATTTTACTGCGATCTGGTCTCACACTCTATATTTTTCTACTGCAGCCTGCTCAGTGGCCTCCCTTTGACTGCTGTCTAGTCTCAGTGTGTCCCTTCTCTCCTAACTAACCAACCGGCTACAATCTGTAGTTTTCATGTTCTCCCATGAAGCACATCAATTCTCCTGCACCTCCATATCTTCTGCTACTCCAAATTTCCATCAGCCAAACAAATGTCCCACATCCTGAGCACTACACAAATATCTCCTCAAATCTTCTTGACCAGCCTGCATTGCTGTTTTCATGCTGACCCTTTCTTCTTTTGATTTCTTCTTTGAATTCATTTATTTTATGTTGTAAGAAAGATCACTCTTATCTGAAAGTGAGTTTATCAGACAGTTGTCTAAAGTTGATTCTGTAAAGAAAATATATGTGGCAAGACTGAAGTAAAATGTCTGCCACTGTAGAAATGTTGTCAGTGTTTGTAACAGATTCCATAACAACGTGCATGTGTATATGAAGGATGCTGGGAAATACAATGAAGCCAAAACTCAGCTGTAAAGTAATCCCACCTCTAAAATTCCACAAAAGCAAAGTGGTACATTATGTCTTGAGAACTATGGCAGATATGAGATTACATAGTGCATAAATCTTATCTCAGGTGCATGAATGAGTGGGGCATAAGGTCACTTTGAATCCAGTACTTCATACTGCATGAACTGTTGTCCATGTTAGAAGATTATTATTTTATTTATTTATTGACATTTGGTGACCAGGAAACTCTGATTAGGTCAGAAACTCATTTTCAGGGAAGGCCCATGGAGAAAAGCTCCACAGTGCAACGTTTGGAAAGTAGAAGTTTAAACAATACTAATATCAAGACTTAGCATACATTTTTTAAACATAGATTAAAAGTACAATATTGGCAAAAAATATATATAATCAAAACATTCATACAATCAAGAAAAGAGTATAGTAGAAGACATTTTATCCTCCCTCATGCAGACAAAGTTTTATGAAAGCTGACCAGAGACAAACATATGAACAGATGCAGATAAATGATCAGAGGGAAATCTCTGGCAATGAAATGAGCATTAATGCATAATTTTGAACACATAGAGCTGCTTAGATAACATAGTAGTAATAACAACTACAAAGCACATCTGAAAAAAATAGTTCTAAATAGGTTTAATGAGACTAAAGAAATTATCAGAATAGTGGTAACTGTGCTAAAGGCACCAAGGCATAAAATGTTTCACTGCTGTGATCTTCTTACCTTAGTGTGAGAAATCAGTAAGAGATTTCTGCTCAATCTTTCACTATTATTACATCCATGTAATGCTTTATTACAGATTGGGAAAATGAAGAAGTGAACTGAGAATTCTGAACAGCCATTTTAAGCATGACAGAGGAAGTGAAAATCCAGATGAAGTACTGATGCATGCTGTTTCATACCTCTCAAACTCTTAGTACAGGAATTCTGGGCAAAACCAAAAACAATAGGGAAGACAAAGGCTCCAAATCAAGGACAGATTATAAATGTTACTTTTATAAACTTAGAAAACTACTAGAATAACTGGTTTTACATTATTATACATTTTCTGAAGGATATGAAGTCTGAAACTCAAATGTCTATAATTATTCATTGACTTTGCTCCTCAATGAGTTGCCAGAAAAGCAAAATTTCTGGTCAATTGAGAGGTATCTAGTTGGCATGTAATATTTCAATTTATGGCCTCAATAATATTTTTTGTGCAGATGCTAAGAAAAGATGCACCATTTTGCATCACACTTTTTAACTAAAGTTGAAAAAAATATGCCCAGACTGATTGAGAATGCCTTAGCATGGTACAATGAGCAGGCAAGTTCCCCAAATATTAGTATGGACAAATGTTTCTGATGGTAATTGGTAACCAACCATTGATTTCGATGGTCAGTCCTTGAAAAGGTATTTTTGCAAATGAGTTCAGGACTAGTCTAGTTTCTATTACAGATGCAAATTTATAACATACTGAAAATAAATATTACAAAACAAAATAATTTCTATTCTGATAGGTAATAGAGGTTAATTTATAAAAAGCAACATAAGCCTAGAAGTTATGATCTACTAAACATATTATATGTTCTTAGTGGTACACTTAAACAGCACTTATATGAACATTTGCAGACAGATTTACTTCATCCAAACATTATGATTGGTGATAAAAGAATGGACAAGGCATGGTAATGAGATACCCAAGCATCTGTATCATGGTAGGAACATCTGTATGTGTGACAAGGCACAATACCCTGCAGATCCAGGGTCATCATTTACTGAAACCATCCTTAAGAAATGCCTTGTTATGGTGAAAATTAAATCTCATATAGAAAACCTCATATAGAAAAAAAGAGTCAAAGAACTGACTTGTAAATGAATCAGATGGCGGTTGGTATGGAATGCACCACATTGGTAGCTTCACTGCACTCTGTACAGCCATGTCAATGGCTGGATAGAGGCTGCTATACCTACCAGAAGTAGGCCCAAATGTTAGCCCCAGAAAAAAAATTGCCCTGGTGGCATCCCAGTTTAAAAAGGATATACAACAAAAAGAAAAACATATGACAAAAATCAGGAAGGGTAAATCCCATAAAGATAAAATAATCTCTCATCAAGCTCAATAGGCAACTAAGAGGGCTAATTATAGGTTCATAGGTGTTTACTAGGTAAACAACCACAAGGGCCTTTTTAAGCCTAGCCATGCATCCCAAATTTCTGACAAGTTCTGGGGCCTTTTTAAGCCTAGCCATGCATCCCAAATTTCTGACAAGTTCTGATACCCTTGATAAATGTAAGCATGGGCCTGGGAGATGAAACATTACAGGTTGCCTGTGACCATTATAGACATAGGTACCAAACCAAGGATGAATTTCCAGTTTCCCATCCAATTGTCCAAGTTGCACTTGAATTTGGTTAGGGAGAAACTCTGCTTCACATGGATAGGGAGCCTGTTCCATAGATGGGGTAGTCTCTGGATACATACCTATCTCTCCAGCAGGTCCTATTTATATAAAGGCAAGGTTTAAGTCTTTAGAACAGGTAATTCTGATACTATTTGTTTTGTGGATGTGCAGAAGGTCCATCAGAGTGGAGTCTGACAATGGCTTGTATGCCAGGCATAGATCTCCCTTCAAAAGCCTGTGGGAGACAGAATACAGAGATAGGGCCTTCAGGTGGTCTGCACAGGACATATTACTTATGTCCTGTATTCTTTTAGTGAAAAACATCTGTGGACGTTACAATTGTTGCATATGCCTGGTTAGGTTCATACCAAAGGGGGCACTGTACTCAATGATAGGTCTGATAAATGCTGACTAGAGTGGAACAATGACTTCCTTGGACTTAGATGCCATACCTTTGTTTATAAGTTGCGCAAAATAGAATGAGTTCCTCACCACTGTAGACACATGATGATCAAAGGCTAGATTACTATCTGTGTGTGTGTGTCTCTAAGTCCTTGACTACTGGGTCAACTCTAAGAGGTGTGTTGTCAATATGATAGTTACCAGGGATGGATGACTTCCCAAAGGATACTGTTATGCATTTCTTGGGATTTAGTTTTAGTCTATGGCTCTGACATCAGTTATTTGTCTGTGTCAGCCCCTACTGGAGAACATTTGTGTCAGTGTGAGATTCAATGACAGCTCCTAACTTGCAATCATCTGCAAATTTAGTCAGAGATATTGGCCTTGACTTGTGAGAAGTAAATCCCAAAAAGGAGTGGACTGAGGACTGATCCTGAGGGACTCCACTTGTGACTGGCCTCTTTCTAGAGGTGGACTCCCCAATTCTAACTTCCTGGGTCTTGTCTGTGAGCCAGTTGGCTATCCACCGGGTGACATATGGGTTCCTACCTAACATTGTGAGTTTGCCAACAATATCCGAGTGGGGTATTGTGTCAAATGCCTTGGCCAGGTCAAGATAGGCAGTGTGAATGACTTTGCCCTCATCCATTGCTTTGGTGACCTTCTCGAAGAAGTCCACCAGGTTGAGTAAGAATGATCTGCCCTTGAGAAAACCAAATTGGATTGGGTCCAATGTCTGGAGGTTTACTATATCTCTGTTGATCATCTTTATAATAATTCTTTTCATGGCTTTACATATAAGACTAGTGAGACTTATGGGTCTGTAGTTTCCATGGTTTGTAGATGGCCCACCTTTGTGCAGAGGGATGATTGTTGCCTTTCTCCATTCATGAGGCATGAAACCTGTTTAGAGACTACAGTTATATAGTAATTCCAGAAGCACTGATAGGTCATGTTCCATGCTATTAACAAGGCATGCTGAGATATTGTCTGGACCTTATTTATGCAGTGTTCTTGGTCTTAAAGAGAGCATTAAGGACCTGTTCCCTAGTGATAGCAGGGGGAGTTATATTTGATGATATTTCCTGAGGGAAGGTTGAGGGTTAGTGAGGGGTAAAGTTGGCTCATGGGTTCATAGGTTGGTACTAGGCTATCGGCGCTAGGGCCTATACAAGCCTAGCCATAACAATTCCCTGGCTATTTCTTCCCAGATTATTTACTTCCCTGGACCCCTGTCTAGCAGGGCAACTGACGTGATCCCCAGGATGAGTTTCCTTTCTCCCATCCAATCGTCAAGGTTCCTTTTAAAGAGGGCCAAAGAGGCGCTCTGCTTGACATGTATAGGCAGTCTATTCCAGAGTCTGGGGAGTCTCTGGGTCAGGAACCTAACCCTCCAGCAGGTTTTGTTTATTGTGATGACAAGGTTTAGATCCCTGGAGCGTGTGGCTCTGAGGGATTGGGATTTCTTTCAATGTAACATGTCCAACAGCTCTGGGTTTGACATGGCCTTGTATGTTAAGCAGATATCGCCTGAGTAGACGATATGCGACAGAGTATAACTGGAGTTTTTTTAAGATGGTCAGCGTACAGCATCTGCTTTAGGCCTGTGATTCTTTTAGTGAGGTATTTCTGCAGCCTTTCCACTTGTTGCAGATGTCTTAAGAGGTACATACCAAATGGGGCATTGTATTCTATAATGGATCTATTGAGGGATGAGTACAATGGGACAATGACCTCCTTTTTTGTCACTGGAGCTGAATTTATCAGCCAGGAGGTTTCCTATATCTTCTGGCTCAGTATAGGTGGCTCCATTTACAATGAGCTATGCACACAATTGTGTATTGCCTTTGAGGTTGCAGACATAGCTAAATAAAGCTTTGTGGTTGTCCTTGGCATGGGAGGCCAAACTTACTTCAAATTTGGGTTTGGTAGACTTTATTTGTCCTCTGAGTTGTTTGTTTATTTTGATGAAATTGCTTTTATCCTGCTGGGTGCGCATCTCCTATTTTTTGCAATGGTTTTCTTCTTCCTGTTATACAGTTGATTGATTTTTTGATTCCACCAGAGTGGCTTTTTTTTTTTAGTTAGTTCTGTATTCTTCCTAGTGGGTACAGCTGCCTCTATGCAGCTATTAACATGCTTGTATGTGGTTTCTGTGAACAGTTCTGCATAAGCAGAACTGTTCTCAGGGTTTATGGGGGCTTGAAAGTTCACCAGATTCTCACTTAATAGCAGAAGGTTATCCTTAGAATAGTTCCTGAATATTCCAGGTTTAACTGGGGGTCCAGGTTTTATTTTTACTTCAAAGGTGACCATTTTGTGCACTGACCTTACCAGGGAAGGCATTACAGTAGGGGGTGTGCAGCAGTGTCCCATACTAGTGAGGACCAGATCCAGTATGCTTGTACCCCTGGTTGGTGTATTGACTATCAGGTCTGGGGAGTTTGTGTTTTCAAAATCCAGGAATCTCTCTGCATGTACGTTTGGTGTCATATAGGATTCCCAGTTAATAGTGGGGCAATTAAAGTCACCCATGAATATGGTATTGGGTTTGATGGTTAGTGCTTCTAATAAGTTTAAATACATGGTATGGGTTTCCTGGGTCATAGAGGGGGGCCTATAGCTTGCAAGGAAGTGGTATTGGAGTTTAC
Organism: Protopterus annectens; assembly: GCF_019279795.1. Classification (NCBI taxonomy): domain Eukaryota; kingdom Metazoa; phylum Chordata; order Ceratodontiformes; family Protopteridae; genus Protopterus; species Protopterus annectens. The sequence goes on from NC_056739.1 coordinate 1,140,822,600, forward strand.
CTATGGTGACTTGAACATGGAGCAGCTCAAGTGCATTGTCCTGTTTGACCAGCCTTGATGTATATTTTGGATGTAAATAGAGACACCTTCACCCTTAGTCCCTGCCTGTGAAATAGCTGGCCTAAATGTGTGGAAGACATTATAACCTTGCACTGTTGGTGTGCTGTCCGTGGCTTTAAACCTTGTCTAAGTGACCGCATAGACATCAACATTTTCTAGGGTAAAGAGAGCTTCTAGGGAGTGGAGTTTTTTTGTTTAGACCCCTAGCCCTGAGCAGTAATACATTTAGATGTTCTTGATATTAATTTGCTATGTTGGAAGTACTTTCAGTTTGGCATTGCCTAAAAGGGCACTATGGAGGAAGCCAATGTTTTAGCTAATACTTGAAAGCCTAGAGGGGAGAGGCGCAGAACATCCCTGACAAAGCAGCATGGTCTGTTGACCATCTCCTTCCATGCTGACAAATATTCCACTCCCTTAGAATAACACCAGAAACTAAGCCAATTATTAAAGTCAATCATCTTTTGTTTTAGTCATTAGGTTAGGCAAAGACACCTTTGAGTTTAAACTAGCCTTCCAGATGAAAGATAAGCATAAGTCATTCTACAGCTATGTCAGAATCCTCAAAGACAGCACATAGCAATGTGCGGAACTGGTGGTTGATGGGGTCACATTCATTGAGCCTGGTGATATAGTCAACCTGTTAGTGGACAAATTCAGTTCTAGATTTACTTCCCTCTCACCCCCAACCATTCCCCCAAAATATCCTCAAACATAACCCCTCAAATCATAACCAGGAAGCATGTACTGGCTGCACTCACTAAAACCAAGAACACGTCCTCAATGGGCCGCAATAACATCCCAGGATGTCTTCTGAACAGTCTAAAATATGACTTATCAGGACCCCTGGAGTCATTATTTAACTATAGTCTTAAAACAGGCTTTGTGCCACATAACTGGAGGACTGTGATGGTCATCCCACTGCATAAGGAAGGACCTTCAACAGAATCTGGAAATTACAGACGCATTAGTTTGACTAGTCTTATTTGCAAAGCTGTGGAAAGAAATATCTTGGAAATTATCAACAAGGACATGACCTCCAGACATTGGATCCATCCCAGTTTGGCTTTGTCAAAAGAAGGTCATGTTTACTGAATCTGGTGGACTTCTTTGAAAAAATCACTAAGGCAATGGATGAGGGGGAAAATGGTGCATACTGCTGACCTAGATCTGCCTAAAGCATTTTATACAATACCCCACTAGGGCATTGTCAACAAACATGTGAAACTAGGTATAAACTGTTTTAGAATACTATGGATTGTTATTTGGCTTACTGATGGGACCCAGGAGGTTAGACTCGGTGAGGTCACCTCCCCCTCAAAGCGTTGGATTACCAGTGGAGTCCCCCAGGGCTCTGTGCTAAGAGCCCACTACTCTTTGACATCTACTTCGCAGATATCAAAACCAATGTCAAAGGCCTCTGGCTAACCAAGTTTGCAGACGATTGCAAACTAGGAGCAGTCACTGAATCTGTCCAAGATGAGAACACCCTTCACTAACTAAAAGTAATACTGCACCAAGGAAACCAAGTCAAAAATCAAACTTAGAAATAAAACACGGGACAACTGGCATGCAACTAAATCCTCTCTAGACCAGCTGGGGTTCCATCATCTTAGGAATGACACTAACAAATCCATCCTAATAGACAAAAAAAAAACTATTACCTCAACCTTCAGCAAAAACACCTGAACAATCCTCAAAGGTTCTGGGCAGGTATTAACCGATTTCTTCAACCAGGAAAAAACACCACTCCAACTCCTTCCAATTCTAGTCAAACCCAAGGGGAGACATTGCTAGTGCCCTCAATAATTTTTTTCACTGAACCTATACATTCCCTAGCCAATCTACTCACTCCTGAATGCTCTAACACTACCTCTAACACATCCACTACATATCTCCTCTTTAACTTCCAACCAGTCTTATCCAATCCCTAATCAAAAAATTACAACCAACCACCCTATCCACAGACCTTCTCCCTGCTGATTATCTACAAAAAGCTGCAGATGCCATAGTATATCCCATCTCTATCCTAATAAACAGAACCCTGACAGCAATTATTATTCCCTCCATCTGGAAAACATCACATGTTATCCCACACCACAAAGGGGGTAGATCAACTGACCTATCCACTTTAGATCCATAGCCATTCTCTCACCATTGGCCAAAGTTTATGGAGAAGTGCATCCATAAACATCTAATGTACTATCTTACTCAGAACAATCTGTTGCCAAACTCTCAACATGGCTTTAGGCCAAATCACAGTACCACATCTGCTCTTCTCTCCTTCACCAATGCTATAAACCAAAATCGGAATAATAATATGCTATCCTCAGCCCTCTTTCTATACCTTTCAAAGGCCTTCGATATGGTTAATCATTAACTACTCATCCACTCTCTAAAAAGCATTTCCCTGGATGACCACACCATTCAATGGTTCATATCCTATCTGAGTGGAAGAAAACAGGCTGTATTCTGGCAGGACAAATTGTCCTCTCTGCTTTCTCTTACCCTAGGAGTCCCTCAAGGCTCTATTTTAGGTCTACTACTCTTCTCTATCTTCATCAATAACCTTCACACTGTCATCCCTGAAGTCCACTGCATCCAGTATGTAAATGATTCCACTCTGATCTGTTTTGCCTCCTCCCCATCTGACTTGCAAACCTTAACCCAGAACACATTTAACACAATCGAACATTGGCTAGCCAATCAACTCCTGCTCTTAAACCCCAGCAAAACTAAATTACTACTCTTTCCCCCCATTAACCGGTCCACCCCTCTTTCCTTCTCCATAACTTCCAACAATGGTGCCTCCATTTTGCCAGACACCCACATTAAACTCTTAGGGGTTACAATAGACAATAATCTTACATTTGATTTGCATGTTAAGAAGACCATCAAAACTGTCAACAAAAAGCTTGGTTCACTCTACAGATACAAGCCTTTCTTAACCCCATTAGCACGTACCATTATTGCTCACTCTCACCTGCTTTCTACCCTACTATATGTTTCTCCCATTCTCTCTAATCTGAACAAAACTGAAATTAGCAGACTCTCCCGTTGCTGCAACCATATTGCCAGATTTACCACTAACACTACAAACATAACACATCATTGTCAAAACCTCAAACTCCTAGGGTGGCTAGAGTTCCCTAACCTACTTCTTTTTTAATCAGCTCATAGTTGCACACAAAATTCTCCTACACCCTGACAATACTCCTGCCCTCAAAAACATTATAAAACCCTACTGTAACCCTAGGCCATTACAGTCATCCAACAAACTGCTGGTCCAAACACATAAAGCCACCGAGTGGGCTGGGGACTCCCTTTTTGCCAACTTTGTAGGCAGAGTCTGGAATTCACTTCCAGCCAACCTCACTCTTGAACCCTCTCTCAATCTCTTTAAAAATTGCCTCAAACAATATTTTAAGATGCACTGGCTTTGCCCCTGTACCACTCCAGACTAACTCCATAGCTTCTTGTTGTAGAAAGCAAGGTGAGGCTGATGCCGATGAGGAGATGAAAACAGGCTCCTATACAAAACAAACTTGCAGGTACCAACCAACTCCAAAAAGCCACAATGCGAAGTCTGTAACGAACACTGCTTTATTATTGACCTAGGTTTCGTCCTTACGAACTTCTTCAGAATACATTCTATCATTACACCTCACTCTTTTTATACATTGTTGATTATTCAATAATCATTCAATTAATAGCCTAATTTCCCGCCATAAATTCTTAAAAAGGAAATGGCATTTAGTTAAAAAATCCATCATATTTAAATACAAAACATATTCATTCATCTCTACTTCATGTGAACCTATACTAAATTAATTTTACATTAATACATTTAAAAACTGCTTATAAGGTATCCAAATTATCTATCTATTAATTTTATACAAGTATTTATTCTTACAAATACATATAAAGAACCATTATTAATAATTCATTTATCTAATATGTATTGATAATAATTTATACCCGTACAAAATGTACTCACTTGGAACCTATTTGTTGTTAAATGTTCCTTGTGAATATTTTATGTACCATTATATATGTAAATAAAATTTAATAAAAAAATATATATATATATATACTACTAATATACATAATTGCAATCAATATACCTGATCATATTGTGATGGGATGTATATTATATATATTTCTTATTTGAATGCAATTGATATATATGTATTATTGTGTACATATAGTATGCAACCTATTGATTGTTAAACCAATTATGTTGATATATTATACTTGAATTTATTCTAATATATAATTTGATCATATTATATTTATGGCTGATGTATTAAATAAAAATAATCATAATATAATGTGTATATGATAATATGTATCATTTATTATATATTCTATTCAATTTTAATAATGGCATGATGGTCATATATTCATTTATACCCGGAGGTATACATGAATTGAGTAGTATTTGCCATTTAAGTTCTTCCATATCCAAATGGTACATAGTTATCCTTCCTTGTAAGTCCTGTTTTATTTGATTTACAACCATAAATTTGAATTTATGATCATTGTATTCTATAATATGTCTTGCTAAAGCGTTACTATTTTTGTGATGCTGTATATCTAATAAATGCTCTTTAATTCGTTCTCTAAATTTCCTCTTTGTTTTTCCCACGTAAAAGGCCTTGCATTGTTAACACAAAGCTATGTATACTAGATTAATTGTATGACAATTATAATGTCCATGTATCCTAATGTTACATTCGTTGATCTTAATGTTAGTACCGGTTTCATAAATATAACTGCATGTACTACATGTCTCACATCTAAAATTTCCTTCTTTTGCACTTGTATATTTTTCAATATTTCTTTTGTTTTCTAATATATTTTTGAAAGAAGGACTGAACAAAACTGAAATTAGCAGACTCTCCCGTTGCTGCAACCATATTGCCAGATTTACCACTAACTCTACAAACATAACACATCATTGTCAAAACCTCAAACTCCTAGAGTGGCTAGAGTTCCCTAACCTACTTCTTTTTTAATCAGCTCATAGTTGCACACAAAATTCTCCTACACCGTGAAAATACTCCTGCCCTCAAAAACATTATAAAACCCTACTGTAACCCTAGGCCATTACAGTCATCCAACAAACTGCTGGTCCAAACACATAAAGCCACCGAGTGGGCTGGGGACTCCCTTTTTGCCAACTTTGTAGGCAGAGTCTGGAATTCACTTCCAGCCAACCTCACTCTTGAACCCTCTCTCAATCTCTTTAAAAATTGCCTCAAACAATATTTTAAGATGCACTGGCTTTGCCCCTGTACCACTCCAGACTAACTCCATAGCTTCCTTCCAGTTACAGCAATAACTTATGCCTGTTTTGCTATTATCTGTATGTTGTTACCTATTTTCTGCTTTATATAATATGTAATATAATGTGATCTGTGAATTTTTAGCTTTGTATAACTAGTAACACAATGAACCTTGATGAAATCCTCCTAAAAGGACTTCACTAAACTGTCTCAGTTTCAGACTTTGTAAATATGCTTGTCCCTGAAGGGGCACTGTTACCTGTTTGCCTGTCTCTGAATTGTGTTTTTTTATTTTAAATATATACCTGGAGTTTTTCTTCCCAGGCCTCCGCTGAAAATGGACATGTGTCCAGTCGAACTATTCCAGACAACAAATTTAAAATAAAATAAAAATAAATAAAATAAATTCAGGAAGGTCTAACACAGACAAATGCTTTGTGCCAAAGCCATGGCTTAAACTCAATACCAAGAAATGCATTGTAGTACCTTTTGGGAAGTTAAACATCCTGGATAACTATGTCATCAATAAAACACCCTTAAAAGTTTTGCTAGTCAGGGATCTATGAATGCATGTAGATAGTAGCCTGTGACCAACATGTATCTAGCATAGTAATAAAAATCCTTCTACTTTGTTCAACTTATAAGCAAGGGCAAGGCACCTAGGTTCAGAGAGGTTACCATACCACGGTACTCGGACCTCATCAGACCCATCATAGCGTATAATGTCTTCTTTGGAATGTACATGAACACACACACACACACACACACACACACACACACACACACACACACACACACACACACACACACAAACACACAGCAACTAGAATGTTTACAAGTGTTCTTTACGAAAAGAATACAGGGAGTAAAAACAATGTGCTATGCTGATCCCCTCAAAGCCCTGTCTCTTTACTCAGTATCATACAGACTTCTAAAAGGTGATCTTTGCCTGGCATATAAGGCATCCCCGATCCCTGTTTTGATGAACCTTTTGCACACCTGCAAAACAAACAGCATCAGAACTACTAGCTTAAAATATCTCAATTTTGCTTGTGACATAAATAGAACATGTTGGAAAGATGGATACATTTCTCAGAAAATTCCCATTCTCTGGAACAGGGCCCATCCATATGAAGAAGAATTCCTCCCTATACCTATTTAAGTGCAACTTGGACCAGTGGATAGGAAACTGGAAATTCCCCCTGTTCTGGCATCTATGTAGCTGATGGATAAAGGCAGTCAGTAAATCATCCCCTATATAAATCAAATTTGTGGGTTACATTTGGGTTACGTGGCTAGGTTTATAAGGGCCTATACACTTATAAACCTATGAATTTGTGAAGAAACGTGGGAAGAACATGCAAATTCTGCACAGCTTATGTCCAGAGGTCAGGAATGAACCCTATACCTTGTGACTAAGAGGCAAAAGCCTTAACTAGTATGCCAACTATGTCTCCTACACTGAGCAGTGTTGAAAACCCAGAAGGAATTAAATATGTGAGGGGGATGCATATTATCACCACAATAAACTAATTCTACTTATCAGAGTACTAGTCACACATTTTCTTTCAGACTCTTGGAAGTGTCCAATTAATCTATTGTTGTTGTTTAATTATTTAGTCAAGTCTGAGTCTCTGTGACCTCAAAGACTTTAGCATGCCAGGCCTGTTTATCGAGAACTGCTTCTTTAAATTCTTTAAACTTCATATTCATACTTCAGTAATACTGTCCATCTAACTTAGATTTTAGCGCTCACATTTTCTTTTGCCTTTGATCTTTCCCAGCATCAGTATCTAGTATAATGACTTTTTCTTTTACTAACAGGCCATCCAGTGAATAGTCTAGATTTATATCCTTAAGTATTGACATGTTCAGTCTTTTTTTCTACACCAGAGTCCAAAAGCATCAATTTCCCAGTTTATAGCCTAGCTCTCAAAAGCATGTGTTAATACTGGAAGACCCATAGCCTTGACTATATAGACCTTTGATGACAGTGTGATATCTGCTTTGTAAAAAGCTTTCCAAATTTGCAGTATATTTTTTTGCAAAAAGCATGAACTTTTAATTTCATGGCTGTAGTCACCATCTTTACAGAACTTCTTTCCCAGGAAAATAAAAAAATACTGTCTCTGCTTCCATTTATACCCCATCTCTTTGTAAAGAATTGCTAGGCATATATATATATATATATATATATATATATATGGTGTTGAGCAACAAATCGGCTTTTGCACTTTTTTCTTTCACTTTCATCAGCCAGCTGTTCAGCGCAAACTTTTAATATGTCACCTGTTGTCCATAGACAATTTCATATAGCATCTCCTATCACAAATTAAGTCGGTCCCACCCCATTAGCATCTTTTGGTTATAGTCTACTAATTATCTCTAATAAAGTCAGTGCAACCACTACATTACATAAATTAACCATAACAAAATTTTTAATCTGAACTCGACATTCTAAATTCCAATTTCCTTTTAATAAACTGTTGATTACTCATTATATAATTCCCTCATTTCTCTGTCAGATGTTATAACCAATATCATGTATATTTAATGCAAATGCATTCTAGTTAGTAATAAGTATCTATCATATTCCAAACAGCTCCTTGCAAAATCATCTCACATAAAATATGACCTTGATTGTTTCTGTTTAATGACACTCCTTCACCAAAACTGCCAAATGAACATATGGTCTTCCATACTAAGATCTCCCATAATTAGTAGCACTAAAAACCCTCTCCACATTTTAACTTCATTTATAATTTCGAGAAAAGTTAACACAACTTAGTGTCACATGATCACTTTGAAGCATTAATAGTCAACAACCAACATACCTCTGATTGCAAGTGAGATTATTTCATTCAGACAGCAAATTGCACTACAGGTCCCATCTGGTGCCACACAGACAATAGCACTTCTACATTCCTTTTAATGCCTTTACTGGATTATTCCATATAAAATTAAATATATATACTGTACTGGGTTCTTTTCCTTTAAACCCTACCAATTCGTGCTGCTGTATTTTGCCGGTATTTGAGTAGCGGACACAAATTTCTGTGTGACAAATACATCTGCACAACTGACACACAAGTTTCTATTTAATGGATAAGTACCTAAGTCACAGATTTGTGCATTCATAAAGGAAAGTTTGATGTTTATTGCTAACATTTTGGAGACAGACAACAGATGTAACAGAGTAGTATTGACTGTTGTAAAGAAACTGTCACACATTTTGAAGTATCCCTTGTTTTCTGTACATAATTAAATAACCGGGACAACATTACAGCTAGTAAAATAACTGTAACAATGACCTTGTATCATCACAAATTCAAGCATGCACTGCTTTTTCACTGATTTCTAACCATTTAGAAGCCTTAATCCTTGAATAGTAAAGACAGGCTGGTCTGTATAATAACAGTATAAAGAATGCAGTTTGTGTTTCAGTGCCAGCTTATAAATACTTCACCAGAATACAGCAGCTGGCCTTCTAACTTTGAAAAACAACCATAAAGGATATCAGAAGAATGCAGTGCCTGCTAGTAAGATTTCCTTCAGAAATGGGACCTTCAGATTCAGTTTGCTACTCTCTGGGGAGTGACGTTTCCGATTCCAAAGGATGCAAGTTAGGTGCAATCATTTAGAAGAAAGGCTGCAGGTGAAAGAAAAGAAATTCTCCTCCCTCAAATTACTACTGTTAAAATGCTTCTCATTACAACATTTCTCCACAACTTAATGCTATCTATGTGTTCCAGCAGAATGTGACCAGTATTCATTTTTTTCTCCTTCTTACGGAAGCGAGAACTGGTAGGGGTTTAACAGAAAAGTACCCATTTCTGTACCAGGCTAAGCCGTTATTTAGTAGGAAATATAATCAGTTAAATTCTATCATCTGTTTACATACCAGTTACACTAAGACTTATATTACAGAGAAGCAGTAGAAGCCATACACATGATTACTATGGTCCTTCAGCTTCATTACAGCCCCCTGCTTCAGAGGTATAAAAACCACACACCTGCCTAGGCATAAACCTGCATAACAAGTCAGACTATTGTAATCAGCACCAAACCATGGAACCATTGTTTCAGAAATCAGGCACTTCCCCAGATTCATGAATCCTCTGTGTAAGACTTAATAAGTCTTACTCGGAGGCTGCAATTGAACAGTATGACATCAGCATGCCATTAATATTCATGAGGGCATGCTGACTCAACCGTAAGTCTTACATGGACCGTGTAGGAAAGCAGGGGCATGTCTGACTGCCAAGCAGTCTAAATGTCCACGCCTCTGCAGGGGTTGGAAAAGTAAAATGAAATCTCACAAGAGCGAGTCCACTTAAATGTCCTTGCACCCAACACCATACTCCCTGACATTGTAAACACCCCATCACAGTTATAAAAAGTAAAACATTAATTTTATTTTTTAATAAAGTCCGGAAATAGCTGCCTGCATTTGAGCGTGTGTGCGCGGGTGTACCCATTGCTTAGCTGCAGTTAGCAATTCAGACATGGAAGAGCATAAGAAAGAATGTATAGGCAAATCACACCAAATAGCAATAGCATAATGGTAGAGCATTCGCACAAAAAGGAGGCATTCATGGTTCGAGTCCCACCACTCCCCTTCTTATTTAGGTTTTAAATCAGTATATGAAATAATACCTGACATATATGATTAAAATATTAGTAAAAAGCAGTGAAATGGCCAATGTATCAGTGAACAAAATATATATTTTTAAAGGATCCTGATAACAAATGGTCAACAAATGTAAAATAAATATAATTGCCCGCAGTTAAGCAGCGCTTTACCCAGCACAATAGAGTTGCCCATAGTTTAATAGAGCTTTACCCAGCGCAATAGAGTTGCCCAAAGTTTAAGAGCGCTTTACCCAGTGCAATAGAGTTGCCCAAAGTTTAAGAGCACTTTACCTAGCGCAGTAGAGGTGTTCATAGTTTAATAGCACTTTAACCAGCGCAATGTGTTTGCGTGGACGTGCACACCTCACCAACCAGGGCACTGTAGGGCACTGTGGAGCAACGCAGAGAAAAGTTGCTTAAATGCAGCCACACCCCCTAACCTGTCTGGACAGTATTAAAATAAAATGAATAACAAGGTTCGAACCCAGGACTCTGTGCATCATAATCAAAGTACAGAACCACTAAGCCATGACAGCTTAGGAGAAAAAGCCACTGTTAACATACATATACTTAGAAATGGTAGATTAACCATTACTAAGCAGGTCTGCAGTCAGCCGAGAGTTTTCAAAAATGGCCAATCACAAAAAAGTGCGGGAAATGTGGCATATTTAAGCCCCATAGGTGGGAATACTTGCCATAACTGATTGTAGCTCACATCTGCAGTTAGAATGGCTGGTGCTGGAGAGGGTACACACTTCCGAGCGCAACGTTGCAGCATCGAGGAGTCAAAATACATGGTTAGGCTCCTTGTCCACCATCATGAGTCAAGACTCCTGCAGGGCCAGTTCCAAGGGATGGAGTACAAGTCAGAGGCTTGGAACCGGTCAGCTCATGACCTCACCAGTGTCACAGGTGTTCATCGGACTGGTGAGCAGGTCCGTCACCACCATGCAGACCTGAAGAGATGGAAGCAGGAATGCCTGAACAAATGGATACAGGAGGCCTGTGGGATGCAAGATGCCCCACAACTCAGTACGTAGCCATGGAATGCAGTATGTAAGAAGTGATAATTGATTCTGTATAATGGATAGGTATGTCTCAATATCCCTTCATTTACTTTACAGCTGCAGGTGACCATGCTGCGAATCAGCAAGCCTATGCAGATAGGGTGCTAAGGCTGCACCACCAGGCAGGTTAGTGATTATTCTGCATGTATTGTTATATAAAATAGGGGAGACAGCATGAAATAAAGTGTTGTAGTCCAATAATACAGCCATAAAATGGCCTGAACAAGTCCTCTGCATGTACTGTCAGATAAAAAAGTCAGAGAGCCATAAAAAGAGTGTAATAACCCATTAAGAAAGGTAAAATATGTCCAGAATAATATCTCTGCAGGTGCTGTCATATAAAATAAGTGAGTGAGCCTGAAAAAGAGTGTTCTAACCTATTAATAAAGGTATAATATGTCTTGAATATGTCTTCCATATGCACTGTTATAACAAATAAAGGAGTGAGCCTGTGGAAAAGTGTGTAATGTCATTAATAAAGGTCTAAAACCCGGAGTGTGTCTGTGTCACTTAGTTTGAAATGTTGTTGTACCCTTGCATTATTCAAATAGTACTGTTTTAAAAAGTGCTGGCAACCCAGAGTTGTGCAGTTCCATCTAAAGTGGGTGATGGAAGTGCTAGTAGCTGTGAAGCATATATACAGTCCTCCACAGTCATTTACTGGCTGGCATGCATAAGTAAATCTGGCACACGAGTAGCATGTTAATTTGTTCCCCAGAAATGTGAGTGCGCTTCAAGAAATGCAGTGTTCTGTACAAACTGAAGTGAAAATGTCATGTGAAAACATCCAGATATGTAGATAAAGAAATATAAATGCAATCAAGAAATATGTAGCAGTAACATCTGCATCTTGGACAGTTAGCATGTCAGATATAGGTCAGGTATATATTGAACTAGCCAAACCCATTACACAACCTAATGCATGGTGGCAAGTGTAATAATACATGTAGGGGATATACACTTGCAGTCACTAGGAATGTAGTGTAGACTAAAAGTAATTATAAGATGTTAATTGAGTTTTTTTCTACACCCTACTGTATGTGCATAAACCATGCAATTCCACACCTCAATGGGTATGTGTAATCTTAAATATTTGTTGGGACATATGTCCTATTGTTCTATAAATATTTGCATTCACGTTGATGCATGTGCCCTGGTCAAACACCACAATCATGGTGGCCTGTTGCTACCAAACATCCCTGCATGCTGTTGGAATATCCACTGTCATTCAATATATGCATGTGTTATGCTTGCTGTTCAACTGTTGGAACCTTGGCGTGTTGGGTTAATGGGAATATTACTGCATGCTGTTACAACTAATTTGGAGTGCTGTTGTTTATGTTGTAATTAAACACACCTAATCACAGAACGTATGGGAAGGCTGGTCCCAGCGGACCCACCTGTCCCACCTTAGCTGGCGAGTGCACCTGGCACCAGCAGGTCCGGTGCCCATCCCAGGCTTCCCTCCTCCATTGGTCCTGTGCCACCTTTGGGTGGAAGCACTGCAGGGGATGGGGCTCATCCCCCCTGTGCAAGCGTGGGTGGAGAAGGGCCACCTGTCACCCTTTGAAGGGTCCGGGCTGTGGTGCTTAGGGAGATCCAGTGTTCAGTTGCTGATCCCCTATGTCAGCTCGAGGCATGAGTGGTGCGTCTCACGGGTGAGCCTGCCCGTCCTATGCAGCCATGAGCACAGCCACCCTCGGGGCTGTGAAGGTGCAGTGGTGACTGCCCATGGGTGGGGATCTCAGTTCCACTGTTACCATCTGTGGGCTCATGGGCTTGCGGTTTCCAAACATCCGTCCCCGTCAATTGTGTTCACCCACCCCATCATACACCGCTCCTGTATGCGTCTTGTCTGTCTTGTCTGTTTACCTTCCCAACCTACCTCCCCGAACATGCCTACTTCCTCTACCTCACTTTCTACTCTCACCTGAAAAAAAAAAAGAAGAGCAATCTGTACCCACAAAACAATTACGCCCCATACATAGCTGCCCCTTTCGCACACATGTCCTCTGGACATGTAAACTGATAATTATAATTGGCAGTAAAACATACTTTGTTGTCCTTACCCCTCTCCCAGGGGTGGATGGTTTCAAATTTCACTCCAAATTTATTGCATATGCACAGCTGTTGCTGGTAAAGACATGGGCAGCTATGGACCTTCCCTACACCCGTCCTGCACATCCCGAGCTTGTTTACCTACTGTCTGTCCCTCTTTGTGCCCCATTTTTCACCACTTTCCTATCTCCCCATTTTCTTTTCTTTCAAAGAAATTAGCACGGGGGTTAGCAGGAGTAAGCACTTTTAAGCAGTAGTAAGTGGGTTTAAGAGAGTGTGCGCATGTGTGCGCTTAGCTATGTATTGCTAAGCATCACACAAACCCATGCAAACCCGCTTACAACTGCTTAAAAGTGCCTTAGTCACTCTATGTCAGGGCCCTTGTTCTGCTCAGCAGCAAAAGAAAAAACCTTTGCCAGTCTCAAACCCCAGACATTGACACAATAGATTGCATGAATTACCACTAAGCCACAGTAGATACACAAATAATTTGGTGCTGAAATAAATATATCATGCATTACAATGAGGGGATGTAAATGGAAATTAGGAATGGCATAACACAAATCCTGTTCTGTGGGTCTTTACCAGCAGTTGTTGTGGAATTGCATGACATGACTGTGAAAAGAGAACTAGACATCCTAGCAGGGAATAATGTTACAGTAGCACCTTACAAACCCACACATTATCAGACCAGGATAAACACTGGCAAAGTTGAATAGGGCAGAGGCCAGACTCCCCAACTGTGACTGCTTTACAGGGATGTCCCTGATTTCTAAACAAATGTTAGCTGTGCCCCACTGAATCACTCTGAAAAGTACTAACTTTAGGCAGAGAAGTGTGGAATCACATGTAATGAATAATGTCAATAGGTGAGAGTAGACACTGCTTGCACGTCAGAAAAGGTGTAGTTATACATATGCTCTGATTCCCAAGAAAGTCTCAACTGCAATATGTCTGCAATATATTGCAGGTGTATCTCACTTATATGTACCTTTCACTGAGGCCGTTCAAAGATATACCTGAGAACATCTGAGGCCTGGCAGAGGCAGAAACACACAGGCATATCAGCATTACTGCTGTTACACACTCTGCAAATAGCTTTGGAAGGAGTTCCACAAGCATGTCCTTATGTAGGCGTACAACACAGAAATATCACAGGATGTAGCCATGTACTGCTAGCAACCAACTGTGACAATGCCAATGTGCCACTGCTGAAAAGGCTAGTGTGGTGCACAGACAAAGTATAATAGGCTAACCTCTAGCTACCATCTGGATATGTCCACAGGTGGGAGCTACGCAGACAGACTACTTGCCTTGATAGATTAACATGTACACAGCAACCCTGTATGTTCAGCAAGATAAACCTCACACGATAATAAAAAATGCTCTTTGCAGTTCTGCACCCCTACCCAAAGGTACAACACACCTGTGTATTCAGGCAAAAACAAGGGTGTAGGTAGGCATACTCAGTACTGAAATATGTCCAGTTGTCTTGAGCAGCCTGTGCTAATGTCAACACAAACAAACCACAAACTGTTCAGAAGTGAGTAACGTAATAATTACAGTATAGCAGTTCACAAACACTGCATGTGCCACAGGAATACAGTGCAATAACCACATTTCTATGGCAGTTAATTGTCTAATTCAGAAAGAAAGCACATACTCCCATGTATCCTGTGTTAGCATTTGGAGTGGTGAGTACATGGCTACACTGAGAAGTGTGTACTGAAAGCAGCAACATTCAGGTTTGAGTACAACATGCATATCACTGGCTACAACCCTAGCTTCAGATAAGAGACATATACCAACCTTCTGACTGACACAACGGTGTCCAGAGCAAACAAGCATGGGCCCCACCTTGGTAAGATGAAAGGGCTATGCCTACCTAACCTAGCATTTTATAGCAGTGGGCTGCAATCACAGTGAGTACTGCAATCACCACACAGCAGGCTGCATGCAATTACGGAATAGTGGGCAGCAATTGGTGCAGAGGCTGTCACAGGCACATGTGCAGATACCTAGAAAAGCAGGCTGTACCTGCTGTCCACACATGCAATAATATCACTGCAGGTACAGGGAGAGATAGAGAGCGAGAGTGAGAGAGAGAGACAGAGACACAGACAGAGACACAGACAACAGAGACAGAAACAGAGGAAGAAAACCAAAAACAAACAACCAAAAAAAAAAACCCAACAAAATTGTAACAACAGACGGAGCAGGGAAATGCAAAGGTAAGGTATGTAACTCATATGTATGTGCTTGCATGTAGTAGATGTTCCTGAAGAGTACTCTACACACTGCAAATCATCCATGTTTGGCAGCAGTACGTATCTATCTGTATCTGCACATGTGCATAGGGCAAGGGACATACTGCAACTGTTAGTGAAGGGTGGACAGATGTCTGTCGTTGAAGGTTGTTATGTGCATATACCTATGTAGGTCATAGTGTGTGGCATACAAAACAGCATGCAGTGCTGATATATGTCATGTGGTGGTTAAACGCTGTGGGACTGATTTGTCAGATCTGCTGTGTTACAGCCAGTGAGCCTGCTAAAGCTACATGGGCTGAGGACACCAAAATGCATTCTGCACAACACTGTGCAATATAATCACATAACTGTACATCCCACAACTGTCGCATAAGTGATATCCCCACCATGAAAGGTGGACTGTACAGGTGCCTATATGTACATCTATGTGTACAGCAATGGATGTGTACATGTATGTGTATATTTTATTTATTTATTTTATTTTATTTTTAGTTTATATATATATATATATAGACAGAGGAACAGTAAACTAACCTTAAAAGGGTACCTTCTGTGACCTACTTTAAAGAGGCACAGTAGGCTAATCTAATAGAGAGGCAGAAGCCAAATACACTCTGGCTAGGCTTATAAATGCCCTAGGGTAGATAGCCTAGTATCTACCTTTGAACCTATATATATATATATATATATATATATATATATATATATATATATATATATATATAGAGAGAGAGAGAGGGAGACATGGGGTCATATGTACTGCAACAGGTGTGTGGTGAACAAGGCATGGACTGTAGACAAGTGTCGATACTGCAGTGCCATTCCACCTTTCCAAAACACTGTACCCATTAACTACCACATAGGTAGAAATCTACCTAACACTGAGGGTGTGATAAGAGAACATGGGACACAGGTGGACAGTAGCCTCCTGTTTGATAAAGACAGTGCCACACTAGACCTGTAATCTGTCTGTGTGGTATGTGTCATGACAACAGGTGTGTCATCTAGGGAAATATAGGTCAGTGTTCCCCTCTACTCATCACAATGCTTTGTGTGGTATGTACCTCACATGACAACTACAGCAGGTGGAAAGGCCACAGACATACCTCACAAAGGGTAATACTGGCTGCAAACAGATGCCCTATGCAGACTGACTCACAAAACCGCAACTAGACTGTATTGCATACCAGCCACACAGAGGTGACCTCTGCCGGACATACAGAGGTATGTCAGACCCATAGCTGGGTGACAACCACCATGGAAACATATCACAATCCCTCTGGGATACATGCTCTATGGCCCTAAACCTCGTCAGCTCACTAAACAGCACATGCTGGAGGGATAGGTTCCTATCTCAGAGATATGCCATACACTGGAATAGACCACCTAGCAATAGCAAACAAGGTTCCTCATTAGTAGTTGTCATAAATACCCCTGATGATTGTTTGGGAGATTGGTAATACACCCCAGGAATCCCCTGTGTGGTTCTGGTTGACAGGGGCAAGTGAAATCAAAGTACATGTGTGTCAAAGGCCAGGGTAGCATATGGCTAGGCTGCTGTAGGCCCTAGGGCTAATAGCATATTACCTACCTATGACACTATGCACTCACACATGTACTTAATGCAATACCTGCTATGTGAGGTTGAATAAGTGTAACGCTGAATTTGTGCAAGGTCTGTAAAGGTGTGATAGGTTAGTGTGAAGTTGTATCTGACATGGTAGTGTCTATCCTAGCTGTGAGGCCAGAAAAAGATGTGTATTGTACTGTTAGGCAGACATAGTAGTATGGCATACGATGTGACGTAGTTCCTTGTTGATAACCGTGGTGTCTCATTGTAGGCTAAAGCAATACATGTATGCTTACTGAGTGATACTGCTGGTGAATCCAACTCCCATATGAACTGTAGTACTACCTGAAACTGTAGGCCTAAACAGCACAGTATGGTGTGTGTTCACATTGCTTGGAAACACTGTATTGTATGTTTTGTGTAGTCTGCACAGAGGACATAACTCAGGCATAAGGGTTTGTAAGTAGTGGCACACAGTACTGTATGGTACACAGGTAAAGCTCATCTGTGTTGGCATACAGTGGTGTGTTGTATGTTTGTCTGATGTGTGTGTAATTATGCCTGTACCATGGCCGCAATCATATGTGTGTTACAGGGTATACGTGTGTATCTAGCAACATATATACTCTGTTGCAGCAGTATGCCACCTACAGTAACAACTGTACACATATGTTAGGCAGGGCTATGGCATCAATGACTAAGGTGGTTGAATGGTACTACTGTAACTGTACTTTACATTCATTGCAATGGATGACATCTCTGTTTGTGCATTGGCATGATATATACCCCTGTGGCAAGGTTGTGCATTGTGTCACAAACAGTGTGCTGGGTACTGTTGTATAGTGGTTTGATATATAGAGTGTGCCAGGCACTGTTAGTCAGTTGTGGCCTGAGAACCAATAAGTGGTATTGAACGTGTGTATCCTCTGACAGACAAATGGATGGTATATATGTCAGTAAAGTGATATCTGTGGTTAAAGGTGTAAAGTGTGCCACAGGACTCACTCACACATATTGTTCATATCTCTTTCAGGCAGATAGCCCACCAACATAACCCGTCTTACACAGCAGCGAAGGAAGAGGAAATTCAGCAAAGCCTGGTGCAGCACTACACAATGCTGTTTTCCAGAAGCAGCCAGCACCAGCAGGAGTGGACTGCACTGTGGCAGGATCTTGTTCGTTGGGTAAATGACATAGGCATGCATAACCGGACATATGAGCAGATACGCCATCACTGCAGTGATTTAATTAGACATGTCCGGCAGCATGCGTCTGATATCCAAAGACAACAGCTTGCCACAGGTGGTGGGGTGGCCATTCATCCCCCCTCACCAGAGTGGAGGAGCTGCTCCTAAGCATGGCGGCTCCTGGACAACAGCAGCAACTCCCACTGGCATGTGTTGTCATGGAGGCCGGAGCCACCCAGCATGTTCACATGGAGTGAGCAGGTAACATGCCCTATCTGTAGACTACAGTTAACTGTATTGTTAGATTATGTCTATGTGAGATGTGTATGGTGTGTTTAGCAGTTGTGCTGCCTAGTGTTGTGCAATACTGATATTTGCAATAGTATCTGTACACCTGTGACTGTTGACTGTTCTTCTACTGTAGTTTAGCATACCCACAGTAGCAATGCCACAGTTGTGGCCACTGACAAACTCTCTCATATTCTCGTAGGTCCCTCTGGTGTGACAGCAGGGCAGACAATCCATGCTGGTGAGTGTGGTATAACTGCAATGTTGGTAATGAAATGTGCATATCATAGGTGAGGTGTAGGCCATGTACACGTAACACGCCTATGCATAATGCATGCCGCGCATGTTTGCTGTAAGACCTTGCACAGCTCAGTAATGTCAGTAGCTGCTCCAATGACATGCAATACACAGAGCATCAGACACAGTTGTGGCAACATTGTACTGCACATTGGATAGGCATAGTTGCTACAGCTGTACACAACATAACACGTTTAACATACACAGCACACAAAAACATGCTGCATATGGCATTACCACACACCCGCTGTAAGGTCACACTTCAGTATCCCATATGTCATCCACACACACATGATATACCTCAGGGGTAGAGGCCTATCATGGAGCTGTGCAACACTCTTCAAAACATAACACAATCATGTTAGGCAATGCTCCCTATTGGGCACCTCACACACCCATGTACAACATGGCTGTGTAATTGTGAACATAGCCACAGCACTGCAGTTCAGGTACAGCATGCTAGGGGGTGGTCTGTCATACATTAGTAGCTGTGAGTGACCACAAGATGCATGATGATGATGGCACATGGTACTACACCCCATCCAGTTACAGTGACCACAGTACTACACATAGCAGTCATTGCTTTGCACCTCAATGTTGTGTGTGTGCAAACATATGCACCTATACACAATATGCATAGCATGTTGTGTGTGTGCTTCCATATGCCAGTATACACAATATGCACAGCAGTTGCCATCTGTACAAAGTGCCACATATATGTCCTGGAATGCTATTGGGTGTTTAGGTTACATGACACACATTGGGTATGTGTGGTGTTTAATGTTGCAGTTGTGTAGCATGCCATGTCATGGCTGGCACCGACATATCTACAATATGTCCCACACTCACCATAACCACTGTACAATGGCCATGTCGAGCATTGGGGTTCCTTCACGTCTACATGCACCACTCATCCCGTGTGTGTACATAGCATGCATGTGCTACACCTGTGCCTACTATTATCTGCTATGGATACAGACACTGTAATCAGACATGGCAATCTATGTGTCACACAGATAACACATGCAGCCATGGTATGTATACCTGTGAGTGATGGTGCACAGGACATTGCAGAGCTGATAATACTTGCACAGCAATGTTGTGTCCATGTACACATTGTGTTCCAGGGTGTAGCCAATCACAGAACAACTGCACACATGCATCAACGCCATGTATACTGTCATTAAATAGGGCCATCTACACTTGCACTGCATTGTCTTGAGCAACACATATTCTGCATGCTGACACATGTGAGGTGACAGTTTGCCTTGTGATACTGTCACCCACCTTCACCCACTATTGAGTATGTGTTGGATTGCTGGTGTGTGTGTGTGTGTGTGTGTGTGTGTGTGTGTGTGTGTGTGTGTGTGTGTGTGTACTGTAGTGAGTGTATTTGTGTGCATGTGTGCATGTGTGCATGTGTTCATGTGTTCATGTGTGCATGTGTGCATGTGTGCATGTGTGCATGTGTTCATGTGTGCATGTGTTCATGTGTTCATGTGTGCATGTGTGCATGTGTGTTAACATCATGTTCAGATTGTAAAGTGTGTTTCCTGTCTTCCTCTCACAGGTGCTGAGTTTGGGGTGGCTGAAATCAGCAGGGAACCTGAAGTCACTGCCACAAATAGTGGAGCTGATGAGACATGTATTCTGGCACAGGAAGGTTTGACAGGGTCTGTCGTTGGTCCGCCAATCGACAGTACACAGCGTTCAACCCCATCTATGCGCACACTCATACTGCCAATACAGCCCTCATCACCAATGGCCTTAGCCGAGGGACAGCATACAGTTGGCATTGACCAGGAGAGTGTGGTACCCATGGCACTTGCATCACCTCACAGCAGCCATAGCCGGATTCCTGGAACGGTACCACATAGGCAAATGTCCAGGGGTTCTCGGGGGAGCACTGCTGGTCATATTGCCCCTGGCAGACGTGCCCTCACAGGTCTTACAACCTCCAGTATGTTCCGGGCTGTAATGCAGGCACAGGCATGTATGGAACGGTACACCAGACAGGGACTAAGGGCGCAGGGGGTCCATTACACTGCTATCAATGACAGCATCCGTGACCTTGCCGGTGCCATCTGGAATTACACCAAGGTCATTGATAGACGTTGGGGGGAGACATTAGATGCCCTCCACAATGTGTCTTGATGCCCTCCACAATGTGTCTTCAATGAGCCAGGACCATGTGGAATGGTTGAGACGTCGACGCGGATGCATGCCTGCAACAGCAACAACTGGCAGTCATCGCAGACAGCCCAAAGATCACAGCCACTCCCATAGTGGTAGTACCAGCCCCAGCAATGCTGGGGCTGGCCTGTCCACTGACTGTCTTAGTAGACCATGTGCACATGGCTCTGGCCAGTCCCAGCAGGGACATAGGTCCAGTCATCATACCTCTGCCTCTGATGATAGTATCCAGTCAGGATTGGTACCCGATACTGTTCATAGCACCCCTGCCAGGCACAGATACCGTGTCCGTGGCTGGAGACAATGACCTGTACAGCCTAGCAGGTACAGTCTGTGGCTGTCCCACAACCTCCCATATATGGCAGCCACACGGTGGAGCTGTGTGCATGCAGACACACACACATTAACCAAACAACTAGGGCTCACACACACACACACACACACACACACACACACACACACACACACACACACACACACACACACACACACATTACATCAACATTGGCCCATGCTGTACTGTTGTCACACACACACACACACACACACACACACACACACACACACACACACACACACATAGACATGTTGATTGGATGGGTCAATGTCGGGCTCTGGCAAACCAACAACACACCCTGTGCATACAATGACACCTGTGCCACCTCCTGTCATCTGTAACATTGATGCAGGAACAGGCTAACATGGTGCTGATGCACAGGGTGACATTATAGCAGTGTAGCAATATTAGCAAGTTGTCAACAGGAAAGTGTAATGATATCCTTGTAGGTATATCAGAGCAGGCATTATGCATCAAAGCTCTGATTGTCAATGTAGCATTGTTTACACCAGTGTTAGGTCTGAGTATGTATTGTCCACCCATGTGCCAATTGGCTGAAGTGTAATGTGTTGCCAGCATGTGTTAGTGAGTGGACAGTACATGTGTGATGTGTGCAGTACAGATTAGCAGGTGTACATCTGTGAACATGGTGGGTGCACACTGACTGCATGTAAGTGCATAGTGGACACACGGGACATGTGACATACCCTGTTGTACACATTGTTAACATCTCATAGTATTTTTCGATGGCCAGTATGCATTCTACTACAGATATGTACTAACATGGGTACACATATGTGTATGACATGGGTTGACACTATGCTGTGGGTGATACTGTTAATATCTGTCAATGATTTGCAGTCTGGTAGTATACACAACCTCAACAGCATGACTATAACCAATCATTAGATGATGTCCTGACAAATCACACACAGTTGTAGGGAACTCAGTAACAGTTGGATCCTTTCGGTACTATACTATAACAGTAACCAGTGGTATTGACTGCCACCCATTCCTGGGACCACACCTGTTTGGCATATAGCCCTCTTAGGTACATGCAAACACACTAGGGATATGTCCATCCACATCTGGAAATGCATGCATTGGCCTACAATGCATTCCCTGGATGGGATGCATATCCTACACAAGGGTATCATACAGACAGATACCTGCTGTCTGATACATACTGTACAGCAGTAAGCCGACTATGGCATAGTCATCCACATTTACTATACATGCAATCCCGACAGTACCACATAGGTGGTAGCCCTCAACATGTATGTTGGGTACCAATGTGTACATACAGCCACGTGTTATGTCATCTGTCCCTTGGTATCCACATATCCATAGGTATTGTGGAGTCCCTAAGTGTATCACATAAGACATTAGGGGCCTGCATGCATATCCACAAGGCTGTTGTACACCTATAATGACTGTCCATTATTGCCAGTCGTTGTTGTGTATGAACATGTCTGACATATACCCCAGGCATATACCCTCACTCACACTACTCTATAGTAACTGTCATGGGTGTGTGTGGCACAGATGACCTTGGCCACAGATCACTACAGTGGCCGGCCTTGTCAAATACATACATATGTGACCTACGATCTGAGAAGCAGTGGCACAATCTGTCAAAGGTAAGAAATGTATTCATGTAGTATGCAGGCTTCACACCTATGTACTGATTGAGGTCACATGTACACATATTTATTTGCCATGCAGATACCTGATGTGTGCAATGCACATACTGTTTTAATCATGATATGTCATACCATAGTAAAAGCAAAACCCACACCGCATTGACCAGCTGTGTCACACACACTCAGCAATCGCAGGATTCAAACCCCTTCCTAACTATGTTATGATACTAGTGAGATACGCATTAACACGATGCACTATATGCTTTACTGGGTGGTTTCTCTCCTCCTGCTATATTTGTAGGATGCTGACATCATCAGACTTTCCAAAGAGGATTGTACCTCTTTTAATGTGTTTTCCCAGTCTCCAAAAAGGGCACTCTTCTCAAAGGAAATCACACACATACACAAACCCCCACACACACACACACTGTCAGCGTTTGCAGGCTTTAAACCCCTACCTACCTATGTTATGATACTAGAGAGATATGCGTTAACACGGCGCGCTACATATTTTACTGGGTGGTTTCTCTTCTCCTGCTATATTTGTCGGATGCTGACATCATCAGACTTTCCAAAGAGGAATGTACCTCTTTTAATGTGTTTTCCCAGTCTCCAAAAAGGAGACTTCTCTCAAAGGAAATCGCACACACACCCAATCGCACACTGTCAGCATTTGCAGGATTCAAACCCCTACCTAACTATGTTATGACACTAGAGCGATATGCATTTACACGGCACACTATATGCTTTACTGGGTGGTTTCTTTTCTCCTGCTATATTTGTAGGATGCTGACATCATCAGACCGGACATGGTAATGTGTGTACACTTTGTTTTATGCAATTCCAGGAATGAGCCATGTGGGTCGGCAGGTGTCAACAGCTTGAACAGGACCCCATAATTCTTACCTTGTGTGATCTATCTGTGGCCACATTGACATTCCTTCATATGTCAACATATATTCATGCACACATTGTTGGTTTTGTGGATACGACATGTGTCTGGGATGTTGATAAAGGGCTACTCAAAGTCTATGTGGGACATGTGTAGCTCTGTTCAGTGATGTATGTCCTGGGTGGCTGCCTTGCAAACAGGCTAGCATGTTTGGGAACCATGATCTGCACATGAACATACCACAGTTGGTAGGGTTGTGTGTTTGTCAGCTTCCAATAGCTCTGTTTATGACTTTAACCATGATGGACTCCATGGCCTTGCAGATCAGACTTTGTAGGCTTACTGGACTATACTTCCCATGGTGTGTTGTGCACCATCACTTGTGGGGAGTGCCATATGTTACTGTAACACATTCAACAGTTCCAGATCCTGTGGAGAGGGTGAGGCTCAACTGACTGTTCAGGTGCAGGGTCTGTTTGTTCTGTAGTTCATGCATGACACATATTGCGAAACAATGTAATCCAATTTCTGCCATGCTTTTGGCTACATGTGATATCTCCTGGTATGATGATAGGGACTATCGTCAGTGGGAGGTGGGTATGTATATATGGGCATGTCTGACAGGATGTCGGCATTGTCACTCAGGTACAGTTGGCCCTGACTCAGGACATATATGAGTGTACATTGCTATTTATGACATAGCTGAAGGAGGTGTCATGATTCAGTCTGGACTCTTTTTCAGCTACTCTTTACAAAACACCAACAAACCTGAGCACTAATCCCTGTTATACTCTTTTACACACTTAACACCCTACTGATCCTTTGTGATCAGGCTATGGAGTATGTCATCATAATATCCTGGCATGTCCAGGGGTCGGTTTCGTGTGTACTCTCCAGTCCAGCTGGTGAATATTGTGATTTTAACACAATGTCACATCTGCCTCATGTACACAGGCAACCCTCTCCTCCTCCCAACAAACTCAGATATATGTGAGAGATACACCTATATAGACATACAGGAGGCTGAGCTCTCTCGACCCATGACTGGCACAGTCTATCAGGTGGTGAAGGTAACCACACACACCACATATCAGTCTCACATAAACCTATATCGGCAGCAATCAAGCCACATTATCACACATAAACATACTCAGAGGCTCTAAATAAACTCTGCCTAAGCAGCAGACACCTCCAAAGCAGACACACAAACAACTGCAACCCCAATACAATACCCACATATTACATAGTTCACAATGTCAGTGTGCCACACAGTCACTGCCCTTCGGGCTAAACAACACACCTAATACACTTGTAATATGTGACACTTATTGTCAGACACACTGACGTCCCACTCACCAGGCCAAACAAGGGAATAGTCACTTTGAGCTGTCTGTCGGGTGCCAGGATCTGCCACATAACACATGCACTCAGGTCACTCCAAAGCAAGTACAGGACTGGCTCCATCATTGTCCATGCTGGTGCGTAAAACCTCAGACGTTCCTCCCTGGACCACATGACATGATTTATAGAGGAACCCTCTGATCATGTAGCCCAGGCCAGTATGACACTGACCTTGTCTAGCATCTTACACTCACTAAGTATGATGTCACAGTATAGACAAACTTATCACGTTTAACAGTTGGCTAACATATTGGTGTCATTCAAAAGGGATCCAGTGTCTGTCAGCCTGGGGTGACATGCTCGACATGTCACGTAGCTTCGCTATGGACAGCTTGCACCTGTCACCCTTGGACTTTCGAATACTGGCTAAGGCTCTTGCTATACCACCATAGTGCCTTTTTTAAGCAGGGCTCAAAAGACAAACCCACCTCCATAGACATTACAGAGTAAATGAAACTAAGGGTAATGCTGCTCAACACCAGATGTGTTACCCTCAAATTGCGCTCACTCAGGACTCTCCTCAGTATGGAGAATAGCGATATCTGTGCACTAACAGACACCTGGTTCAGGCTCACAAATGCACACCAGCACTACCAGGTTATGTTTCATACCATGATTTCTGACCACAAGACTCGGAACGGACAACACAAATAGGGGGAGTATCCATATACATCACAGATACACAGACTTCCGGGTTAGTAGCACTACACGAAGCATCACAGATCATACATATGCAACTAACATTGTGCAAAACTGCCTTTCAGTTTGTTGCCTGCTACAGACCACCCTCCCAAACTCAGGAACCACACTCGGCTTTCCTGGGAACAATGGAGAATATGAAGGTCTCCCCAAACACCATTATATTGGGTGACTTCAAATACCCAAACATTGACTGGGGATACTACTCAAGCCCCAACACCCTCGCCCAACAGTCACTACAATTTGTAAACTCATATGCTATGGCACAACCGGTCACCACACCCACAAGAGGGGAAAACATATTGGACCTGATCATCACCAACATGGGGACTCTATGTTCCACACCAGCGATATACCCGTCATTGGTAAGATCAGAACATACATTTATCTCACTGGACATCCATATCCCGTCCCCACACCCATTCTGGGTAATCTTGGTGAACTTTTCATAAGCCAATGTCTCACTTCACCAAAGCAAGGTGGTATCCTTCAGAGACCCTGGTACTGTGGTAAATACAGCTCAGACTGCTGAATCCTTTACATACACATTCTATGGACATCTAGTGGACTGCATGGATTGTGCTATCCCAAATAACAACAGGACTCACTCCTCCAATGGCAGGAGACCTGTCTGGTAGACCCCAGCCATTAATAAGTTATACCACGGCAGGAGGAAGCTACTACATGATAGAGCACAATCCCAGACAGGGAAGGCATCTGTGATCTGTACTAGCAGACAGCTACAATCACTCATGAATTTATCTAAGGGACGCTTCTAATGGACAATTGCACCAGACACGTAGGACAATCACAAGGCCTTCTTCAGTTATGTCAGGTACCTGGGTGGACACTCACTGATATGCTGTGAGTTACTGCATACTGACTAAACATACCCTGAACCCACTGACATTGCCAACATCCTGGCAAACAGGTTCAGTGCAGATGTCTCCCCCCCTTCCCCCCTAAGGAGCAACTATCCACCCAACAGAGTGTAACATCCCTGACATCACAAATTAACAGGTGAGTGCTGCCATCCCCAAAGCGGACAACACAGCATCAATGGGACCAGACAGTGTCCTGGCCTGCATCTTACACGAACTTCATGACAGACGTAACCCTCACATTACGTCACTGTTCAATATCGGAGTTACTACAGGATATGTACCTAAGGAATGGCGTGCAGCGACAGTGGTCCCGGTCCACGGAGTTAGTGCCACAACGGACCACAGACAATATCGCCCTATAAGCCTAACTAGCCTGTTCTGCAAAGCTATGGAGCATATTGTCATGGGACTCATACGCATAGACATCGGGAACCTACAGACACTGTGTCCTACACATTTCAGCATTGTTGTGGGCAGATCTTGCCTCTTGAACCTGTTTGTATTCTTTAAATGGTTACCAGGTCCATCAACATAGGGACGGTTGTCCACACAGCCTACCTGGACCTTGCAAAACCCTTCAACACAATACCCCACTCGGCCATTATGCATAGGCTCACCAGCGTCGATATGGGCACATATCTCATACGATGGATTGCTACCTGAATCAGGGATAGCACCCACATGGTCAGAATTGCAGGTGCCATGTCTGACTATACACCAGTTACACGTGGCATCCCACAAGGCTCAGTCCTGGGACCTCTCTTGTTCAGTATATATTTGTCTGATGTACAGGTTAACACAGGGGGAATATGGCTGACCATGTTCGCAGATGACTGCAAACTGGGTGCCATAATCAACTCTCCAGCTGGCACATGCATACTCAAACAGGGTCTCACAGAGATGGATGACTGGTGCCTGAACCATGGCCTACAGCTAAATGCCATTAGTTGCATAGTCATCCCCTTTGGGAATGACAACATGCCCACACATTACCACATAGGTAGTAATCCATTATATACGGTAGGAGTTGTTAGGGGTTTGGGGACACGACTTGTTCGTACTGTCGCCTTTGACTATCACGTTGCCAAAGTGGTTGGGCAGACCTTCTATATAGCCCACCTTATCCCATATGGTTTCACATCTAGATTAAGTGAGGTCATTGTGCTCCTATACTCATCATAACCATGCTTGGTTACAATGCCACATTTGGGATGTACCTTACCCGACACCTGCAGCAACTGTAATGGCCACAAAAGTTCCTCACCAAGCAGATCTAGGGACTCACATGGATGCCCTGCATAGTTGGAATGCAGTAACTCCAGCTCTACTCAGTTGCTTACTGCCTACTCGGATATGATGTGTGCCTGTTGTCTACGGAAATACCCAACCCAGAATTACTGGACATGCTCCACCTCAGAATATCCAACTCCCTTGTA
Source organism: Protopterus annectens (assembly GCF_019279795.1). Lineage (NCBI taxonomy): Eukaryota > Metazoa > Chordata > Ceratodontiformes > Protopteridae > Protopterus > Protopterus annectens. The sequence goes on from NC_056739.1 coordinate 1,140,850,802, forward strand.
GCTACACACTCCAGAGAAGTATACCTCAGCACATATGTTAATAGGACATGCTGGAGGGACAGATTCTTATCCCAGAGGCTCCACTCACTCCGGATTGTAATCCCGGTTTCGCATAGGCAGACCCACCCACTGACTACCTACAGGAGACATCTTGACAACTGGATGGGTGATCGTATGTTTACCCCTGGGATATCTTCTGGGTCCCTGCTAGACATAGGCACACTAGCCTAAACGTACATGGGCTATCTTGTGTGACCTACTATTCCCAGGCACAGTGTAGTAATCTGACAGGGTTGCGAAAGCCAAACACACTCTGGCTAGGCTTGTACATGTCCTAGGGCAGATAGCCTAGTATCGACCTCTGAACCTCTGATAATGTTCGGGATGCACAATGTTTATTGCTGATACTGTTTGCAGGTTTTTATTGTCTTTGCTTTCCCAGTTTCTATGAACAACTTAGGTATCTGCAGAACATATTTGATTATGACAGGGTTCCACTATATTATATATGTGTCTGTTGTCATATAACTGTGTGCACAGGGCAGATTGCTGGATAGTGAGAGGTTCCTGGGTTAACACATGCAACTGCCAGATATGTGTGGCCCACTGCTGTACTCAGACATGGCCTAAGTGTGTGAGCATGCCCAGTTCAGGCTTTCCATGTTTTGTTGCCTGATATTTGTCTCATTTATTCAAGTGTGTGAGCATGCCCAGTGTGACCTTTCAGTATGCTGCAATCTGAGGTCTACTACATTTGTTGATGTGTGTGAACATGACCAATATTAACATTTATACTGTGTGTGTTGGAAGTCAGGTTCTATTCTTACTGCAGGACTCACCTTTTTGTCATAACTCGACAGGGATTATGCTGTGCCTGTTGGGTTTCCATGAGATACCTTGCATAGACTTATCAACATTTCTTCATACAGGCTGAGCACTGCAATACTGTCATGGTTTGGTGGATCAGTACTATAACTATAGTGCACAGTATCGTGGGTTCAAGGCCCATCACTGCTTTATATTTTCATACTGAGCAGACCAGACTGCTTAAGGGCTAGTAGAGCAAATATGAGCATGTTGGCTTTTGTTCAGCTATGCCCTACTTAGACCAGTCTTGCCCGACATTGTTCAATATTCACCAACATTGCTGGACGTTGCCCAATATTACTCAACTTTGACCACAGTTGTGCTAGTTGGTGTGTGCGATTTTGTTTGCATATACTACATGATGGTAAATGCTGTTTAGCACTGCTTTATATTGCTTAACACATGGCAATCATGCCTCAGGTGGTGCTGCAGGGCTGCCTATGTCAGATGCACATACTGCACTCCCTATACATGTTTACAAGCAGGTAGTGTCAACTTAGGCATCCCTTTTACTATATGTGCGAGTCAGAGAGAGGTATAATTTCCAAAGTTCCTACTGAGCCAGTGTATGTGCTATGCGTTGCCTCTTTGCCAAGGCCAAAGCATACTGGGCACGCCTCCTTCTGCCTACTGGGGCAGGTCCAGGTTGTTCCTCCTCCGAGTCACGCTCTGCCTGTGATGGCCTTGGCAATGGTGGGGGGCTCTTTGGCCCAGGCCTATGCTGGTCCTGCTGCAGCTGTTTTTGCAGGATCATATTATGTAGCATAGCACATACCATGACAATTTGGGTACATATAGTTGGTGAGTGCTGCAAGGCTCCACCAGATGTGTCCAGGCACCGGAACCGTGACTTGAGCAGCCCAAACACATGCTCGATTACATTTTGTGTTTGCGTGTGTGCCTCATTATGGCATTCCTGTTCAGGTATGTGTGCGTTTCTGATGGGTGTCATCAGCCATGGCTCCAGTGCATAGTCAGCATCCCCCACTAGGTGACCATGCGGGATGTCCCCATTGGCAAATGTCTGGTACAGCTGCGTCAGATGCCAGATATGGGAATCATGATAGCTTCCAGGGCAGCCAGCACACACATTCAGTATTATGCCCTGGGCATCACACATGACCTGGAAGTTGATGGAGGGGAAGCCTTTGCGGTTGATGTAGACCCTACCCTGCTTGCTGGCTGGTGCTTTGATGCATATGTGCGTGCAGTCTATTGCACCCACTACCTCAGGGTATTCCGCTATTTGCTGGAAGAGACGCATATTGCTGGCCAATACCTCACGGGAATTGGGGAAATATACATGATCACCGACATGTGCTGACATGGCATCCAGGAACTGGTGCAGTACCCTAGATGCTGATGCCTGTGATATCCCCATAATATCACCAGTTGGTCTCTGCAAGGTACCTGTTGCTAATATTCTTAGGCCAACACATACCTTGGTTTCCACTGGGATGGGTTCCCCTCTGTTGGTTCTGTGTGTGAGATGTGGCCTGCACAGCTCAAAAATTTGCTGCAAGAGGTCTCTGTCCACTCTATAGCGCTCCACTATCTCCAGCTCATGTAGCCCCTGGTAGGTTACCCTGGGCCTGTACACTCTTCTCCGTCTCCTCACTGTGGGTTGTCCAGCAGCATTCGCATTGTCACCACCCTCAGCATGTTGCATATGTCACCTTATATCAGCAATGGCAGCCCCTAACATTTCTTTGTCTCAGTAAAGCTTTTTCAGTTTTCACTTCTATTAGCTTACTGCAGTGTTGCAGTGTCTCTTGTGAGAAACATACTGGACTGTTGTTTGCAGAGTTTTAAGTACTGGGCTGGGTTGGGCTAGTGTACTGCCTGTGTAATTGCCTGATTCTGATTGTTTTCACCTGCTAGCTCTGCTAGTACTCCCTGCTAGCTTCCTACTATTTGTTGTGTTTCCTTTTTTCTTTCTGTTTCCTCAGGCGGCAGCACCACGCACACAATCGCAAACATGCTTACAGCAGCTCACACGCATGAACACATTCTTACACAGACTAAAACTTGCTTATTCTTGTTAAAACACACACACACCAGCGCAAATGTGCTTACAACTCTTTAAACAGCCATATACATGCTTACTCTGGCTTAAACGTGTGCACTCACGCTTACACATGTGCACACTGTCTTACTCGGGTTTACAGGCACGCACACACATGCATACCTGCTCAGCAAGCAACTTTAGTGCTATCCATGGCATACACCTTCAATTTCTTGCCTTTACCTAGCCTACCTGTTGACACACCTCTTTCAATGATGTGTAACTGACAGCTGACACATGCCACTCTGCTCCAATGAGCTTCATTTCTTTCATACATACCCCACTTATGATGTCACCTATCTTCTACTCTGTTACTCCCCTTATCCTACTCCTACACTCCACTGACTGTGCTCATTTGCTATGTAAACTTGCGATTCACTATCTTAACCCTCTTTTGCATAGGATTGCCTACTAATGCTTGGTTACATCTCTTAGACTGAGCTTCCCCCCTTAGCAACCTCTACTCGGTGGCCATGTTGTCTTCAGCCTGCCATTCACTTGCATTGTAAATTCATATTAGCCATAAAATCCACATTTGTGGATCTTAATTATTGATTTTCTGCTTTTTAGGGTGCAGCGCGTTTGCATGGTGCTGCGCTATGCTTAAACCCTGGTGAGCGGGATAAAAAAAAAGTTATTTTATTTCTATTTTGCATCACCTAACATTGCCAATGGCCATATTTTTGGCCATTGGCATGCTTCCTCCTGTAAATGCATCGTTTTTTTGGAGCTGTCACGGCTCCGTTTTGCTATTTGCAGAACCATACTCAGTTGTCAACTGAGTACATTTCGCAAATAACACTACTCCTACTTGGACAGGTTTGGGTTTCCTGGATAGCAAATTTACCTCATTTGCATAACTTTCACCTGCAATTGAGGTAATTTGCATATCCCCGCCCTGTCCGTGTAGGACTAGTTTTGAGAGCTCTGTTGCACGCCCTTACAAGCTGTTCCTGGATTGCTCAGTGGACATGTTGGCTGCATGGAGTCTTACTCTACTCTTAGACTCTGTGCAAGCCTTTGTGAATCCGTCCCACTCATTATCTTTTGCCACATCAGTTATAGTCCGTAAACCTTCCAATCAAATGTAATGCCTTTCACAAACATTGGGCTACCAAGCTCATCAACAACCATCTAGCATCAAGTACCTGCAATCACTGTCCTCAACCAAAAGCCAGCTTCACTGTCCTAGGAGGATAAAGCAATGACTATGACTCAGGCAACATGAGTACAATGAGGGATTGGGGCACTTGTTGGAGCTGGCATAGGGCAGGAGAACACAATGAGGTTTTATTCTCCTCACCTGTCTTTGAGGAGTGGTATATGCTCCTGAGCACCATCTCCACAGCAGAATACTTGCTGAAGACTGGGGATCATATGGTGAACAGAGGTGTTTTTCTACAAGGAAAGCAGGGACAATTGATCGCACAATGTAGAGGTGTAGTGTGCATTACAAAGCTCCAATGACCTTCAATCCCTTTGATTTACACAAGCACTTATAAGGAGTTAGGACTTGAAGAGAAAAACTAGTCATCCTCATGAATACTGGCATCACACTCAGCATGCCCAATCATACCCCAGAGAATGAATGAGTCATAGTTTGTTTACCCATGGATAGACTGGCTGGGAGAGTACATTTGATAGTCAAGACTGAAGTGCAAACCAAAAAACTTTACTTCTAAAGGATACTAATCACCTTAGTCAACTGCAACCCATTAATTTAAGAAGCCAGTATTTTAATTGGAAAGTGATTTTATTACGAAGAAAATCCCCTTATCATATTATGCATGTAATATTCTGCTATATCACATTATAACCACAACACTGTGTCTCCTTGTCTTGTCAAAAGAAAAAAAAATGTGCTGTCCTGTTCCACTTTACTGAGAATAAGCCATAGTTATGGGCTCTCAAATAATCTAAAAATTCTCAAAAACACACAGTAGATATTACTCATAGTATCGCTATATACATAAAAATAGTATCATAATTATGAGTTTTTAAGAGATATTCAGTTTCAGAACATTGTATTATAATAACATTATGAAACTAACTTAATCATACCCACATTCACATATATACCCTTTCAAAATTCTACCTTTAAAATGACTTGTAATCATGCAGTGCTTTTATTTTAATTATAGTCATCACTATACTGAAGTGAAAATATTTTAATAGCACTTATAAACATTATCCATGTCAAGAAACATGCATAATAAATCATAATAACTGAATGAAGTGCATTAGCAAGGAGACAGCATGACAGTATATGTAAGAACATAGTAGGTCACACAGAAATGTTCTATTCAAAGTTAGTAATTCACAAACTAGCAAAAAGATGTCTAGATGGTTTTGTATTGTCTAGTAACTCACTAGGCATAACCATAAAAACATCATAGTTCCAAATGCATTTAATCAAGAAAATGTTGGTAGCACTTTTTCCTCCTAGTCTGCAACTCTAACCATAAAGTAAAACATACATTTCTTTGTTATATGCATGACAGCCTTACTTGGTTGAGGCCTGTAAAGAAGATTAAACACACTTCTTTTCCATAACACAAAGTTCTTTGTTAAACTGTAACCAAAGTCATTATATATTGAGAATTTGTAAACAACTGCAAGTCATTTTCAGACACCATTTTAGTACCACTGAAAAGATATTTTTCCACATTGTAATCTTATATCTACAGACTGTCATCACCTTAGAAATCAGGTCATATAACACAACTTTGAAAAGAATTACAACTACTTCAAACTACTCTATGAATCACTTTTTTTCTCACATACAACTTGAACAGCTAAGTTTGTGAGCATGCATGTACAACCATGCTTTGATGATTGAAATAGCTTTGTTGAAGAGGCAATAGAATCACAAATAGTGATAGAATTTAAGAATGCGTATAAAATTCATAAGACAACTCTCACAATGGAAATAAAGTCAAAGGATAAACTGTTGACTAAGATCGGGATTTCTTTATCCAGAAAGTACATTATTTATTGATTGTATTTATTTTACATTTGTTGACCGGGATAGTCCATCTGGGTGTGAGCCCATTTTCAGCGGAGGCCCAGGGAGAAAATCTCCAATACAAACAAGAATAACATTAACAGATACAGTATCAATTTTACACAGAATTTTACAGAAATATTTAGAGACAACAAAGGAAGTACAATATACAACAGGCACTTTAGTGTAAAGGAGAAAGTTATTACAATTATATATTAAAGTTATGTTTGTATATATATATTTTTTGAGGGCATGGGTCCATCATTAGTTGATCATTTGAGTATACTTTAATATGTCATATGTATACCCTTATGAAAGAAAAAGGAATTATCAAATTATCCTCTTATTGTAGGTAGCTGGTAGGTACTGTTAACAAGTGGGAGTGGGGTCTATGTGGAGACTATAAAATTTAGGGAATGAAATTTGATGTAGGCTTATGTGGTATTAGCCTGGCTTAGTGCAGGAGCAGAGCCAGTTGTTTGTGAGGTGGTCTTTGAGCAGAGTTGTGAATTGGTGTAGGTTGGTAGCATTTAGGATGTGTTGGGGGATTGAATTCCAAAGTTTAGAAATGTGGTGGGAGTAGAGGGCGTCCTCGGCTTTGTTGTTGCCTTTGGATACTTGGAGGAGTGTTTTGTATGAGGATCAGAGTTGCCCAGTGTTGGCATATGGTTGGAGTAATTGTTGTAGGGCTGGGGTTCTGTTTGGCTGGTATATTAGTTAGTAGGTAAAGACAAGTTAGGTATAGGTTAGTTGCTGTGGGAGTTCTAGCCATTTTATTTGTTGTAGGGCAGAGCATTGGTGGGACCTATATGGGAGCTAGTGGCAAACTTGGCTATTTTATTGTAGGCTGATTCAGGTTTGGTAAGTTCAGTTTTGTTAATGTTTGTAAAGATGGGAGAAGCATAGAGAACAGTATATAAGAGATGAGTCCTGGCAATGCTTAGTCTAGATAGGCTAGTTAGGAAAGGATTAATTCAGTAAAGAGAGCCTTGTTGGATGTTTGTTTTTTAATGGTTTGAGAGAGGTATAGATCGAATTTTAGTTTGCTATCAATTGTGACACCTAGTAATTTAAAATGCAATATACTTCATTAGCTCGGTTGTAACACAAAGATCATAGTGCTGATTCAATCATCTTGGATGGTATTTTATTGCACTCAAAAGGAACTTCATTCAATACATGCATGTCGGTTTTCATATTTCTATTTATAGTATTTTCCTCAGTATTAGTAGCACAGAACTTAGCAATGTGACCAGATCCCCACATGTGAAATAAATTAGCACATTACTTACTACACATCAAAGAACACATCAAAATGCATCACGATTAGCATCGGGGTTCCACAGGGATGTGTTCTCATCCCACTGTTATTCACCATCCTGACACACGACTGCTATGCTAAGCATGAGTCCAACCATGTCATCATGTTTGCTGATGACACCACAGTCATGGGTCTCATCACAAAGGAGGATGAAAGAGCATACAAAGAGGAGGTGGCATCTCTGATCAGTTGGTGCAAGGGAAACAACCTTGTCCTGAATGTAAGCAAGACCAAAGAGATTATCATCGACTTGAGGAAAAGGAGAACAAACCACCCAGTGCTCAGGATCAATGGTGAGTGTGTGGAAAGGGTTAAGAGTACAAAATTCCTGCAGTTTTTAAGAAGGCTGAAAAAAGCAAAGCTTTCTCCTCAGATTCTGTCTACCTTCTATCGAAGTGCAATAGAGAGCATCCTCACCTGCAACTTCACAGTGTAGTTTGGAAGCTGCACAGTTACAAAACGGAAAGTGCTATGAAGAGTGGTGAGGGTTGCAGAGAATGTAACAGGTTCCATCCATCAATACAACAACTTTATTCTGCAAGAAGCATCTGAAAGGCCACCAAAATAAGACAGGACACCACGCATCCTGTGCATGCACTGTTTAAGCATCTGGCATTGGGCAGGAGATATTGCACCATCTGCTGCAGGACAACAAGATTCAATAACAGTTTCTGCTCTACAGTGATTAAACTACTGAACTCGGGCAATAGTCCCAGTGGTCTGGACACATAAGTCAATTTTTTTAATTTGTGCAATATATACTTACATATATTCCAAGTCAGTGCAATATTTATTTATTATTGGTTCATAGGTTGGTACTAGCCCATCGGCCTTAGGGCCTATAGAAGCCTAGCCATAACAATTCCCTGGATATTTCTTCCCACAATATTTACTTCCTGGGACCCCTGTCTAGCAGGGTGACTGACATGATCCCCGGGGTGAATTTCCTATCTCCTATCCAATCGTCAATGTTCCTTTTGAAGAGGGTCAAGGAGGAGCTCTGCTTGACATGTATGGGCAGTCTATTCCAGAGTATGGGGAGTCTCTGGGTCAGGAAACTATCCCTCCAGCGTGTTTTGTTCATTGTGATGACAAGGTTTAGAACCATGGAGTGTGTGGCTCTGAGGGATTGGGATTTCCTTAAGTGGAGCATGTCCAAAAGCTCAGGGTTTGACATGGCCTTGTATGTTAAGCAGAGATCACCTCTGAGAAGATGATATGACACAGAGTATAGCTGGAGTTTTTTTAGACGGTCAGCATATGGCATCTGCTTTAGGCCTGTGATTTTTTTAGTGAGGTATTTCTGAGGCCTTTCCAGCTGTTTCAGATGTCTTGTGAGGTACATTCCAAATGGGGTGTTGTACTCTATAATGGGTCTAATGAGGGATGAGTACAGTGGGACAATGACCTCCTTTTTTCTGGATGAAAAGCCCTTAGTGATGAGGTGTGCCACATAGAAGGATTTCCTGACTGTTATGGCGATGTGATTATCAAAGGTGAGACCACTCTCCACCTGTGTCCCTAAGTATCTCATCTCACTTTCGGTGTTTAGTGCACTGCCACCTTTGTGGTAATTCATGGGCACATGTTTTTTTCCAAAGGGGATAACTATAAATTTCTTGGCATTAAGCTTGAGCCCATGGCTCTGGCACCAAACATCTGATTCTGTAAGGCCCTTTTGTAGAATATCCACATCATTTTAGGATTCAATAATGGCTCCCAGTTTGCAGTCATCTGCGAACTTTGTTTGCCAGAGTCCCTTAGTGTTGGCCTGTACTTCAGAGAAGTAGATGCCAAACAAGAGCGGTCCCAGAACTGAACCCTGAGGTACTCCACTTGCCACTTGTCTGGAGCTGGATTTGGAGTCGGCTACTTTTACAGTCTGGGTTCTGTCAGTAAGCCAGTTGGCAACCCATCGAGTGACATAGGGATTTATGCCCAGCTTAGTAAGTTTATCTATGATTCCAGAGTGGAGGATGGTGTCAAAGGCCTTGGCAAGGTCCAGATAGGCTGTGTGGACTGCCTTACCCTCGTCCAAATCTCTGAAGACTGATTCAAAGAAGTCAATCAGGTTCAGGAGACAAGACTGGCCTTTCACGAACCCAAACTGGGTGGAGTCCAGTGTTTGAAGGTTGCCAATGTCTTTGTTTATAAGTTCCATGATAATGCATTCCATACCCTTGCAGATCAGGCTCGTCAGACTGATGGGACAGTAGTTCCCAGGATCCAAGTTGGATCCCCCCTTGTGGAGTGGGATAACTGTAGCTGTGCGCCACTCAGTGGGCATGAAGACAGAGGTGTGGCTATGATTAAACATGACACTTAGGTGAGGTGCCAGTTCATTTTGTAGTTCATGTAGTACACAGCCCAGGATGTCATCTGGTCCCATGGATGCTGTATTCTTAGCTTTGGAGAGTGTGGTTTCTACCTGTTTGGCTGTGATTACTAGGATTTGGCAATCTTTTGGTATTGAGATGGGCCCTTTAGGGGGTGAGAGGGGGTAAAGTTGGCACTAAATTAATCTGCCAGAGTACTGGCAATATCCTTGGGATATGTATATTTAATGCCATTCTGTTGTAGCTCAGAGCAGATCTGAGCATTGCCATTTAGATTCTTGACATAAATATAGAATGCCTTGTGGTTGTCTTTGGAATCTTTTTCAATTTTATTTTCATAACTAGCTTTGGAGGATTTTATGAGAGATCTCAGCTTCTCACTGAGGCTGGTAAGGGAGTTTTTTGCATCCTGGGATTTTCCTCTTTTTTGCAACAGTTTCTTCCTTCTGTTGTATAGTTTGTTTATGGCAGGGAACCACCGGATTGGCTTCCTGTTTGTGGAGGAGAGTGTGTTGGTTCTATTTGGGATGGCACGATTCATGCATGAGTGAATGTGCTCATACAGTGCCTTAGGGTAGGATTCAGCAGTCGAACTTTCAGCTCCCATCTGCATGGATGTCATGATGTTTGTCACTTCTGACTTGAGTAGCATGAAGTTGGCTTTGGAGAAGTTTTTTACGGAGGTTTCCTTACTGGGGGTTGGGGGTGGGATGTGGATGTCAAGGGTGATTTGCTTATGGTCAGACCTGATCAATGAGGGGGTAACCACTGGTGTGGAGTATCTATCTCCCATGTTGGTAATGACCAGGTCTAGGATATTGGAGCCCCTGGTGGGACAATGGATTAGTTGATCCAGGGTGTTTGAATTTATGAATTCCAAGAACCATTGGGAAAAGGTGTTGGTACCCAAGTAGTTTGCCCAGGTAATGGCAGGGTAGTTGAAATCACCCAATATTAGGATGTTTGGTTGTATCTTAATATCTTCCAGTATGTTTAGAAAGGTGTAGTGAGAATCTTGAGGCATGGTGGGGGATCTGTAGCAAGCTACAATTTGGACTGCAGTCTTACCTAGTGTTAGTTGCACCTTGAGAATTTCAGATGCATTGTGTTGGGCAACTAGCCTGGAGATGTGAATATGCTTGGTGAATATGGGCACTCCTCTACCTTTAGTGTTTCGGTCTTGGTTTGGTGGCCAAAAAGTGTGGTAAGAGTTGTAGCCTGGTATTGCAGGGGTGCTCTCTGGAGCCTTGAGCCGGGTCTCAGTTACTGCACAGACATCGGTATTCTCCATTTTTAGGAGTGCCTCGAGAGAGTGCATTTTGAGGTTTAGACTTCTAGCATTGAGTAGCATTACCTTCAGATTTTTGCATGCTTGTATCTGTTACAGTTGTGTTTTTTTCCTTTGAACATTGCCTAAAAAAGGCACCATGGGGTGGCAAGAGCTTTAGCCAGTAACCTGAATCCAAGGGGTGATAGGTGCAGACCATCTCTGGCAAAGCATCGTGGTTTGTTGATCATGTCATCCCAGGCAGACAGATCCTGGATCACTTTTGAATGACACCAGAAGCTTAGCCAATTGTTGAAGTCGATCATTTTGTCCTTATACTGTGGTATAATTCTGGGTGAAGGCAGGATGCTACTCAGGGCGAAGGTCATACCTGCTTGGGCTACATGATCCGAGAGCTCTTCCATGTCTCTTTTCATTAGTCCAGGGAGGTATGTCTCAAGTCATTCACTCCAACATGGACAATGACAGAGTCGTATTTGTGCTTGTTGTGGAGTGACTTGAGTGCATGCTTTATGTGGCGGATCCTGGCACCCGACAGGCAGCTGACTGTAATTTTCTCCTTGTTCAGCCTGGTGAGTGGGACATCAGTGTACCTGACTATAGAGTCACCTATGACTAAAGTGTTGAGTATGTTGCCTTGCCTTAGAGGCTGTTGTTGGGTGGCACACTGGTGTTGTGTGCTATGTGTCACTTTGGTTGTGACTGGTGTTTGTTTGCATTTCAGCTTCAGAGGTCCTTGTTGCTTGAGCAGGTTAATGTTAAGGGTCTCTGCATATGTGGGTTTAGTGTTGCTATGTGTGGGTGTTGATGATGTGGGTTTTGAAGGGCTATGTGTTGCTTGAGGTGTAGTGCAGATGTTAACCTTCTCCTCTTGACTGACTAGCACAATCATGGCTGGAGAGAGCTTTGCTTCCAGTTTGGCTATGTAAGTGCATTTCTCGCAGGTTGTAGTGTTGGGTGATAGGAGGAGAGGGTTGTCTGTGTACATAAGGCAGTTGCTGCATTGTCCCAGTATGTCCAGATTCACCAAATGGACAGGAGAAATCACCGAAAGCTGACCCTTGGACATGCCTGTTTAGGTGCTTTTTTTGTAAAGTACAACAGCTGTTTTCCCTTACCTTTGCAAGGTACTTTGCAATTATAGGCTGTTTAGTGGCTC
>NC_056739.1:1140863341-1140893341 GCF_019279795.1 Protopterus annectens
CTGCTCCTTGTTAATAAGGAGAAATTAATTGTAGCCACTAAACAGCCAATAATTGCAAAGTACCTTGCAAAGGTAAGGGAAAACAGCTCTTGTACTTTACAGAAAAAGCACCTAAACAGGCATGTCCAAGGGTCAGCTTCCGGTGATTTCTCCTGTCCATTTGGTGAATCTGGGCATACTAGGGCAATGCAGCAACTGCCTTATGTACACAGACAACCCTCTCCTCCTACCACCCAAAACTACAACCTGCGAGAGATGCACTTACATAGCCAAACTGGAAGCAAAGCTCTCTCCAGCCATGATTGTGCTAGACAGTCAAGAGGAGAAGGTTAACATCTGCACTACACCTCAAGCAACACATAGCCCTTCAAAATCCACATCATCAACACCCACACATAGCAACACTAAACCCACATATGTGAAGACCCTTAACATTAACCTGCTCAAGCAACAAGGACCTCTGAAGCTGAAACACAAACAAACACCAGTCACAACCAAAGTGACAAATAGCTCACAACACCAGTGTGCCACCCAACAACAGCCTCTAAGGCAAGACAACGTACTCAACACTTTAGTCATAGGTGACTCTATAGTCAGGTACACTGATGTCCCACTCACCAGGCTGAACAAGGAGAAAATTACAGTCAGCTGCCTGTCGGGTGGCAGGATCTGCCACATAACGCATGCACTCAAGTCACTCCACAACAAGTACAGATACGACTCTGTCATTGTCTATGTTGGAGTGAATGACTTGAGATGTACCTCCCTGGACTACATGAAAAGAGACATGGAAGAGCTCTCAGATCATGTAGCCCAAGCAGGTATGACCCTAGCTTTGAGTAGCATCCTGCCTTCACCCAGAATAATACCACAGTATAAGGACAAAATGACTGACCAACAACTGGCTAAGCTTCTGGTGTCATTCAAAAGGGATCCAGTATCTGTCTGCCTGGGATGACATGATCAACAAACCATGATGCTTTGCCAGAGATGGTCTGCACCTGTCACCCCTGGGATTCAGGTTACTGGCTAAAGCTCTTGCCACCCCCATAGTGCCTTTTTTAGGCAATGTTCAAAGGAGAAAACCACAACTGTAACAGATACAAGCATGCAAAAATCTGAAGGTAATGCTACTCAATGCTAGAAGTCTAAACCTCAAAATGCACTCTCTCGAGGCACTCCTAAAAATGGAGAATATCTATATCTGTGCAGTAACTGAGACCTGGTTCAAGGCTCCAGAGAGCACCCTTGCAATACCAGGCTACAACCCTTACCACACTTTTTGGCCACCAAACCAAGACCAAAACACTAAAGGTGGAGGAGTGCCCATATTCACCAAGGATATTCACACCTTCAGGCTAGTTGCCCAACACAATGCATCGGAAATTCTCAAGGTGCAACTAACACTAGGTAAGACTGCAATCCAAATTGTAGCTTGCTACAGATCCCCCACCATGCCCCAAGATTCTCACTACACCTTTCTAAACATACTGGAAGATATTAAGATACAACCAAACACCCTAATACTGGGTGATTTCAACTACCCTGCCATTGACTGGGCAAACTACTTGGGTACCAACACCTTTTCCCAATGGTTCTTGGAATTCATAAACTCCAACGCCCTGGATCAACTAATCCATTGTCCCACCAGGGGCTCCAATATCCTAGACCTGGTCATTACCAACATGGGAGATAGATGCTCCACACCGGTGGTTACCACCTCATTGATCAGGTCTGACCATAAGCAAATCACCCTTGACATCCACATCCCACCCCCACCCCCCCAGTAAGGAAACCTCTGGAAAAAAATTCTCCAAAGCCAACTTCATGCTACTCAAGTCAGATGTGCCAAACTTCATGACACCCCTGCAGATGGGAGCTGAAAGTTCGACTGCTGAATCCTACCCTAAGGCACTGTATGAGCACATTCATTCATGCATGAATCGTGCCATCCCAAATAGAATCAAGACACTCTCCTCCACAAAAAGGAAGCCAATCCGGTGGTCCCCTGCCATAAACAAACTATACAACAGAAGGAAGAAACTGTTGCAAATAAGAGGAAAATCCCAGGATGCAAAAAAACTCCCTTACGAGCCTCAGTGAGAAGCTGAGATCTCTCATAAAATCCTCCAAAGCTAGTTATGAAAATAAAATTGCAAAAGATTCCAAAGACAACCACAAGGCATTCTATACTTATGTCAAGAATCTAAATGGCAATGCTCAGATCTGCTCTGAGCTACAACAGAATGGCATTAAATATACGGATCCCAAGGATATTGCCAGTACCTTGGCAGATTAATTTAGTGCCAACTTTTTCCCCCTCTCACCCCCTAAAGGGCCCATCTCAATACCAAAAGATTGCCAAATTCCAGTAATCATGGCCAAACAGGTAGAAACCACACTCTCCAAAGCTAAGAATACAGCATACACGGGACCAGATGATATCCCAGGCTGTGTACTACATGAAATACAAAATGAACTGGCACCCCACCTAAGTGTCATGTTTAATCATAGTCACACCTCAGTCTTTGTGCCCACTGTGTGGTGCACAGCTACAGTTATCCCACTCAACAAGGGGGGATCCACCTTGGATCCCGGGAACTACTGTCCCATCAGTTTGATGAGCCTGATCTGCAAGGGCATGGGATGCATTATCATGGAACTTATAAACAAAGACATTGGCAACCTTCAAACACTGGATCCCACCCAGTTTGGGTTCATGAAGGGCTGATCTTGTTGCCTGAACCTGATTGACTTCTTTGAATCAGTCTTCAGAGATTTGGACGAGGGTAAGGCAGTCCACACAGCCTATCTGGACCTTGCCAAGGCCTTCGACACCATCCCTCACTCTGGAATCATAGATAAACTTACTAAGCTGGGCATAAATCCCTACGTCACTCGATGGGTTGCCACCTGGCTTACTGACAGAACCCAGACTGTAAAAGTAGCTGACTCTAAATCCAGCTCCAGACAAGTGACAAGTGGAGTACCTTAGGGTTCAGTCCTGTGACCACTCTTGTTTGGCATCTGCTTCTCTGAAGTGCAGGCCAACACTAAGGGACTCTGGCAAACAAAGTTTGCAGATGACTGCAAACTGAGAGCCATTATTGAATCCCCAAATTATGTGGATATTCTACAAAAGGGCCTTACAGAATCAGATGTTTGGTGCCAGAGCTATGGGCTCAAGCTTAATGCCAAGAAATGTATAGTTATCCCCTTTGGAAAAAAACATGTGCCCATGAATTACCACATAGGTGGCAGTACACTAAACACCGAAACAGAGATGAGATACTTAGGGACACAGGTGGAGAGTGGTCTCACCTTCGATAATCACATCACCATAACAGTCAGGAAATCCTTCTATGTGGCACACCTCATTACTAAGGGCTTTTCATCCAGAAAAAAGGAGGTTATTGTCCCACTGTACTCATCCCTCATTAGACCCATTATCGAGTACAACACCCCATTTGGAATGTACTTCACAAGACATCTGCAACAGCTGGAAAGACCTCAGAAATACCTCACTAAAAGAATCACAGGTGTAAAGCAGATGCCCTATGCTGACCGTCTAAAAAACTCCAGCTATACTCTGTGTCATATCGTCTACTCAGAGGTGATCTCTGCTTAACATATAAGGCCATGTCAAACCCTGAGCTGTTGGACATGCTCCACTTAAAGAAATCCCAATCCCTCAGAGCCACACACTCCAGGGATCTAAACCTTGTCATCACAATGAACAAAACATGCTGGAGGGATAGTTTCCTGACCCAGAGACTCCCCATACTCTGGAATAGACTGCCCATACATGTCAAGCAGAGCTCCTCCTTGGCCCTCTTCAAAAAGAACCTTGACGATTGGATGGAAGATAGGAAATTCACCCCAGGGATCATGTCAGTCATCCTGCTAAACAGGGGTCCAGGGAAGTAAATATTGTGGGAAGAAATATCCAGGGAACTGTTATGGCTAGACTTGTATAGGCCCTAAGGCCGATAGGCTGACTTGGAATATATGTAAGTATATATTGCACAAATAAATAAAAATTGACTTATTATGTGTCCAGGCCCCTGGGACTATTGCCTGAGTTCAGTAGTTTAATCACTGTAGAGCAGAAACTGTTATTGAATCTTGTTGTCCTGCAGCGGACGGTGCAATATCTCTTGCCCAATGCCAGATGTTTAAACAATCATAGATTCATAGATTAGTACTAGGCTAACTGCCCTTGCGAGCCATTTTAAGCCTAGACAATTATCCCCCTTCGACTGCCTTGTGTCTGTGAGGCAACACCTTAACAAGTGGTATCTTCCCAACCTCTCCCATTGGCATGGAGATGTGATTTGATGTGGGAGTATAGATTCATAGATTAGTACTAGGCTAGATTCGGGGCCATTTTAAGCCCTAGCCAAGAATTACCCCATGCTCCCATGTGAGAATCACCTTGTGTTTCTAAGGTAACCACCTTAACCATCAATCCATGCACAGGATGTGTGGTGTCCTGTCTTATTTTGGTGGCCTTTCAGATGCTTTTTGCAGAAAAAATGTTGTTGTATTGATGGATGGAACCTGTTACTTTCTCTGCAACCCTCACCACTTTTCATAGCACTTTCCTTTGTTGTAACTGTGTAGCTTCCAAACTACACTGTAAAGTTGCAGATGAGGATGCTCTCTACTGCACTTCAATAGAAGGTAGACAGAATACGAGGAGAAAGTTTAGCTTTTTTCAGCCTTCTTAAAAACTGCAAGCATTGGTGTGCTTTCATGACCAGTTGGCTGGTGTTTCCTGACTAAGAGAAATCCTCTGATATGTGTACACCCAGGAATTTTGTACTCTTAACCCTTTCCACACACTCACCATTGATCCTGAGCACTGGGTGGTTTGTTCTCCTTTTCTTCAAGTCGATGATAATCTCTTTGGTCTTGCTTACATTCAGGTCAAAGTTGTTTCCCTTGCAGCAACTAATCAGAGATGCCACCTCCTCTTTGTACACTCTTTCATCCTCCTTTGTGATGAGACCCATGACTGTGGTGTCATCAGCAAATTTGATGACATGGTTGGACTTGTGCTTAGCCTAGCAGTCGTGGGTCAGGATGGTGAATAACAGTGGGATGAGAACACATCCCTGTGGAACCCCGGTGCTAATTGTGATGCATTTTGATGTGTTCTTTGATGTGTAGTAAGTAATGTGCTAATTTATTTCACATGTGGGGATGTGGTCACATTGCTAAGTTCTGTGCTACTAATACTGAGGAAAATACTATAAACAGAAATATGAAAACCGACATGCATGTATTGAATGAAGTTCCTTTTGACTGCAATAAAATATCATCTCAGATGATTGAATCAGCACTATGATCTTTGTGTTACAACCGAGCTAATGAAGTATATTGCATTTTTAGATGGAAATGAGATTCAAATACTGCAAGATGCTAAAAGCATAGTTACGATTACTAAGGGTCTTTGGGTGTGTAAGTATAAGATAAGTAGCAACAAAGCCTGGAGGTGATATTCATCTATTGTGACAGAAAAGAGGCTTCCCTTAAACATGTTAAAATTCATAGAGCTCTAGGAAACTTATTACATCCTGTGGCTGCATCCCCTGACTTGTCTCATGATATAATATTATAGGAAGATATTTTCCCCATTTGAAAATATTCTAGAAATATGGGAGGAGGAATTATATAGACACAGTGTGGCAGGCTGATATACTTAGCAAGGAAGCAGCAGTTTAAAGCATGCAATCAGTATAAGAATGGGGAGAGCAGGCAATTACACTCTATATATAGAGATTTATTATCAAAACAAAATATCGTTGGTGTAAAAGCTGCCAAAGGAACACAGTTTCTTTTGTGGTTTGACACAAAAAAGTATCCTGCTTGAGTTACCTCTGTTATTAGAAACATGGTCCAATGAAAGAGGCACAAAAACTAAAAAGAGTCAGATATATCGGCACAGGAACTGAAGGTGAACTTACAGAACAGTGAGTGGAATTTGACCATCTAAGCAAGCTAGGCACTGAATGTTTTTCAGATGTATGATATACAGTACTGTGTACCTGTTTTAGCTATGTTGAGAGCATGCTGTTAGGGGCCCTCGATCACGTAGTTTTCACTTATAATCTGTCCTGTCTCTATTTATTGCTTAGTGTTATTTTTCTCTAACTTGCTACTTTCTTAGCCTCATGACTATTTTATTTTATGTGACATCTTTTATTTACACACTGCACCTTTTCTTAATCATCCTGCCATTGTTTCTGGCTTGGAGATTGTTTTTCTTGTTCTCTCTTCTATCTGAGATTGGGTGCTACCCTCTCCGGTCACCCTCTGCATCACTCCAGGCTCACTCCGGTCCCCTACCCTAGCCCCATTCCCACTCACCCCCTCTTTCATTAGCTTGATAATCTCATTACATTAACCACACCCCTCTTGCCCCACAACTTCCCCTAACACTATCCAAATAACAACTACGTCCTTCCTACTACTGTCAACCAATAACATTTCTTTCTATTACTCATTATTCCCTCAAACTTCTTGTTACACATCTAACAGTTGCCACACTCTGTAATCAAAATAGGCCAATCTCCACTATACCACCACTCCCCCACTATTACAATACAACACATATCCACCTGCACATTCAGCTCCTCTAACACCTCCAACATATACACCCTCCTATCTGATTTAACCTCTGCTCTACTACATACTCACAATTATCACCTCCCCCTCCATCTCACAACACACTCTAACTACATACTGTTAGTCTCACTCTAACAACCTGAACACACTAATAAAGCACACAATGTTACATTCACTAAAACATGCATCATTACATCCACTAAAACAAACACAGTCTTATCTCTCCACACTGCCAACCTATGCACACTAGCCCTTCTCTGTTATTTAACTAACGTCCACACCCCCATCCACTATGATCACACCACCAACACTCCACTGTTCATAACCCACCACTACAACTCCCAAATTTCACCCAACCTCTACAACAACACAAAAATAGACTACTCCCACTTAAATACCACCAAACCAGACACAAAAATGAACCGCTACTTAGAAACCACAAACAACTAAGTAAACTTATAAAAACTTTATTTAATATATTATCAAAACTAAAACTCAGTGGTGACATCCACCCCAACCAAGCCCCATGACTACCAACAAACAAACTACCATTTATACCTCAAACAACTCCACCATACCCCCCACCCCAAACAACACTCCCTGTTGTTCCTCAACATAAATCTAAGAAGTATACTAAACAAAATCCATGACCGCCTTGCACTAATTGACTTACATTCCCCTGACATAACCATTTTGACTGAAGCTTGGCTTAAGCCACATGTCAAAAACAATGAAATACTTCCCCCAGGGTTCAATGTATATAGACTCGATTGTCAAAATAAATGTGGAGAAGGTGTAGCAATAATGTTTAAACAAAATGTAGCCCTAGAAGTTATCAACACCACACTTCCTACATCTAACAATGCTGAATTACTCATCACCAAACTGAATATCAACAACAACAAAACACTAATCATAGTGGCTATCTATATCCCTCCAGGAGATAACACTAGCACAGTTGAAGACATACTTCACTGGCTATCCATAGCCTTCCACCAAGAACCTTCATTATTGGGTCACCTAAACACTGACTGGTCCACCTATAATTCCAGTAATCCATCCAATTTCATAAACCTATATGGTTTCTCCCAACTCATACAAAACCCCACAAGAATAGAGAAAACCTCCAACAGACAATCCATCCTGGATTGGACTCTCACAAATACAAATAACACACCCCTTCTAGCAGGATGCCTCCCCAGTACTATAAATGACCACCTACCTACAAACCTCATCAGAAACAATCTCAGCCCACCCAGACTCCCTCCTCCAGCAAGTTAACTGGTCCCGTCTCAAAACACTACCACTAGATGACACCGTTCAACACTTTAACACCACCTTCCACAACATCTTAAACAGCCTGGCCCCCTGCAGAATAGCTAGAATAAAACATTACCACACACCCTGGCTTACAAATGACACCAAAGACCTAATAAAAGAAAGAGACAGGGCATGGGAACACTGGCTAACTAACAAAAACAATGACAACCTTCTACTTTTCAAACAACTTAGGAATAAAGCCAAATCCCAGATAAAAGCCGACAAAAAGCCTACTACAGCACTGCACAACAAACAAACAAAAACAACCCCCCAAATAATCTGGGCAAGTGCTTGCTGTCTTGTAGGCTATTGTGTAAACTGAAACATTTCCTCTGTGTAATTATCTCTTGGCTAGTGGGGGCTGGTTCTTTTGTGTTCTTGTAAAAAAAAAAAGTTTCTGTCTTTTGCACACAGTGCAGACTAGAGAAGTTGTGACTGCAGCTGAGCTACAAAATATAAGTATCATCTTGATTTTTTTTGATTATTTTTACAGATTACTGTTTTTACAATTTAATATATATAAAGCACTTTGTCTATTCAGTATCTTCACAAATCCTTATCTGTTTAAAAACTTTCATTTGTCTCTAGTGCTTGCTGTCTTGTAGGCTATTGTGTAAACTGAAACATTTCCTCTGTGTAATTATCTCTTGGCTAGTGGGGGCTGGTTCTTTTGTGTTCTTGTAAAAAAAAAAAAGTTTCTGTCTTTTGCACACAGTGCAGACTAGAGAAGTTGTGACTGCAGCTGAGCTACAAAATATAAGTATCATCTTGATTTTTTTTTGATTATTTTTACAGATTACTGTTTTACAATTTAATATATATAAAGCACTTTGTCTATTCAGTATCTTCACAAATCCTTATCTGTTTTAAAACTTTCATTTGTCTCTAGTGCTTGCTGTCTTGTAGGCTATTGTGTAAACTGAAACATTTCCTCTGTGTAATTATCTCTTGGCTAGTGGGGCTGGTTCTTTTGTGTTCTTGTAAAAAAAAAAAAAAAGTTTCTGTCTTTTGCACACAGTGCAGACTAGAGAAGTTGTGACTGCAGCTGAGCTACAAAATATAAGTATCATCTTGATTTTTTTTTTGATTATTTTTACAGATTACTGTTTTTACAATTTAATATATATAAAGCACTTTGTCTATTCAGTATCTTCACAAATCCTTATCTGTTTAAAAACTTTCATTTGTCTCTAGTGCTTGCTGTCTTGTAGGCTATTGTGTAAACTGAAACATTTCCTCTGTGTAATTATCTCTTGGCTAGTGGGGCTGGTTCTTTTGTGTTCTTGTAAAAAAAAAAAAGTTTCTGTCTTTTGCACACAGTGCAGACTAGAGAAGTTGTGACTGCAGCTGAGCTACAAAATATAAGTATCATCTTGATTTTTTTTTTGATTATTTTTACAGATTACTGTTTTTACAATTTAATATATATAAAGCACTTTGTCTATTCAGTATCTTCACAAATCCTTATCTGTTTAAAAACTTTCATTTGTCTCTAGTGCTTGCTGTCTTGTAGGCTATTGTGTAAACTGAAACATTTCCTCTGTGTAATTATCTCTTGGCTAGTGGGGGCTGGTTCTTTTGTGTTCTTGTAAAAAAAAAAAAAGTTTCTGTCTTTTGCACACAGTGCAGACTAGAGAAGTTGTGACTGCAGCTGAGCTACAAAATATAAGTATCATCTTGATTTTTTTTTTGATTATTTTTACAGATTACTGTTTTTACAATTTAATATATATATAAAGCACTTTGTCTATTCAGTATCTTCACAAATCCTTATCTGTTTAAAAACTTTCATTTGTCTCTAGTGCTTGCTGTCTTGTAGGCTATTGTGTAAACTGAAACATTTCCTCTGTGTAATTATCTCTTGGCTAGTGGGGCTGGTTCTTTTGTGTTCTTGTAAAAAAAAAAAAGTTTCTGTCTTTTGCACACAGTGCAGACTAGAGAAGTTGTGACTGCAGCTGAGCTACAAAATATAAGTATCATCTTGATTTTTTTTTGATTATTTTTACAGATTACTGTTTTTACAATTTAATATATATAAAGCACTTTGTCTATTCAGTATCTTCACAAATCCTTATCTGTTTTAAAACTTTCATTTGTCTCTAGTGCTTGCTGTCTTGTAGGCTATTGTGTAAACTGAAACATTTCCTCTGTGTAATTATCTCTTGGCTAGTGGGGGCTGGTTCTTTTGTGTTCTTGTAAAAAAAGTTTCTGTCTTTTGCACACAGTGCAGACTAGAGAAGTTGTGACTGCAGCTGAGCTACAAAATATAAGTATCATCTTGATTTTTTTTGATTATTTTTACAGATTACTGTTTTACAATTTAATATATATAAAGCACTTTGTCTATTCAGTATCTTCACAAATCCTTATCTGTTTAAAAACTTTCATTTGTCTCTAGTGCTTGCTGTCTTGTAGGCTATTGTGTAAACTGAAACATTTCCTCTGTGTAATTATCTCTTGGCTAGTGGGGCTGGTTCTTTTGTGTTCTTGTAAAAAAAAAAAGTTTCTGTCTTTGCACACAGTGCAGACTAGAGAAGTTGTGACTGCAGCTGAGCTACAAAATATAAGTATCATCTTGATTTTTTTTTGATTATTTTTACAGATTACTGTTTTTACAATTTAATATATATAAAGCACTTTGTCTATTCAGTATCTTCACAAATCCTTATCTGTTTAAAACTTTCATTTGTCTCTAGTGCTTGCTGTCTTGTAGGCTATTGTGTAAACTGAAACATTTCCTCTGTGTAATTATCTCTTGGCTAGTGGGGGCTGGTTCTTTTGTGTTCTTGTAAAAAAAAAAAGTTTCTGTCTTTTGCACACAGTGCAGACTAGAGAAGTTGTGACTGCAGCTGAGCTACAAAATATAAGTATCATCTTGATTTTTTTTGATTATTTTTACAGATTACTGTTTTTACAATTTAATATATATAAAGCACTTTGTCTATTCAGTATCTTCACAAATCTTTATCTGTTTAAAAACTTTCATTTGTCTCTAGTGCTTCCTGTCTTGTAGGCTATTGTGTAAACTGAAACATTTCCTCTGTGTAATTATCTCTTGGCTAGTGGGGGCTGGTTCTTTTGTGTTCTTGTAAAAAAAAAAAGTTTCTGTCTTTTGCACACAGTGCAGACTAGAGAAGTTGTGACTGCAGCTGAGCTACAAAATATAAGTATCATCTTGATTTTTTTGATTATTTTTACAGATTACTGTTTTTACAATTTAATATATATATAAAGCACTTTGTCTATTCAGTATCTTCACAAATCCTTATCTGTTTAAAAACTTTCATTTGTCTCTAGTGCTTGCTGTCTTGTAGGCTATTGTGTAAACTGAAACATTTCCTCTGTGTAATTATCTCTTGGCTAGTGGGGCTGGTTCTTTTGTGTTCTTGTAAAAAAAAAAAAAAGTTTCTGTCTTTTGCACACAGTGCAGACTAGAGAAGTTGTGACTGCAGCTGAGCTACAAAATATAAGTATCATCTTGATTTTTTTTGATTATTTTTACAGATTACTGCTTTTACAATTTAATATATATAAAGCACTTTCTCTATTCAGTATCTTCACAAATCCTTATCTGTTTAAAAACTTTCATTTGTCTCTAGTGCTTGCTGTCTTGGTGGCTTTGCAGTTGCCCGCCCCTACTGTGACACACCTCCCAGTCTAGTGTCATTAGCTCATTCTGCTTAATACAGAGAGAACATTTGATAAGGCCTTCTGTTCCTCCTTTTTCCCTTTCAAAAAGTAAAACAAAACTTTTTTTTTTCTCTTTCGCCTGAACCTTCTTGTGTTCTGACTGTCCTTCTCAAACATTTTGGAAATATACAGTATATTTCAGAGCATTTGTTATAACTGTATTTGCTATAACTGATTTAAGTATTTTTTTCTGGCTTTTGATTATTTACTGCTTAGCGACTGCATTTTAGCCTGTTTATACAGCTCTGCATTCTATTTAAACTGTTTTGTGTTGATTAACTGTTTTGCACTTTTAAAAAGTTAGTTGTTGCTTAATTTTACCTGTAGGCTAACACACTCAAGTGCGCTAGCCACTTAAAAGCATTTATAGCATTTACTGTCTGTTTTTCCTCTGTTTTCTGCAAAAAAGAAAAAAAAAAAAAAATCTTGTTTTCCCGCCTTACTGAACTAGAATAGTCCAGTCTTCAGAGTTTGCTGATCTCTGGGCTTTGTCTTTGTTCCTGTGCTATTCCATATCCTTATTTGGATAAAAGGAAGCGTCTTTGTTCACCAGTGGGAGTGGGGAGCACTGAGCGGCCTATTTGTCCCTAGAGGAGTGGTTCCAGCCAGAAACTTGTAGTCTATTGGCCATTTTGGGTCAATTCCTAGCTCTTTTCAGCCCCCTGTAATAAAGCCCGCTTTAGCACACTTTTTCACTTGTATTCAACTCAGCACAGCTCCTCGTGGTGTACTGCAGAGTTCTACAAGCAGCAGAGAGCAAAAGAGTGACTTTTTCCTGATTTAAGTATTTTTCTGGCTTTTTGATTATTTACTGCTTAGCGACTGCTTTTTCGCCTGTTTATACAGCTCTGCATTCTATTTAAACTGTTTTTGTGTTGATTAACTGTTTTGCACTTTTAAAAAAGTTATTTGTTGCTTAATTTTACTTGTAGGCTAACACACTCAAGTGCGCTAGCCGTTTAAAAGCATTTACTGTCTGTTTTTCTTCTGTTTTCTGCAAAAAAGAAAAAAACAAAAAAAAAAAAAAAAAATCTTGTTTTCCCGCCTTACTGAACTAGAATAGTCCAGTCTTCAGAGTTTGCTGATCTCTGGGCTTTGGCTTGGTTCCTGTGCTATTCCATATCCTTATTTGGATAAAGGGAAGCTTCTTTGTTCACCAGTGGGAGTGGGGAGCACTGAGCAGCCTATTTGTCCCTAGAGCAGTGGTTCCAGCCAGAAACTTGTAGTCTATTGGCCATTTTGGGTCAATTCCTAGGTCTTTTCAACGCCCTGCTATAAAGCCCACTTTTGCGCTTTTGCGTGATTTAGCTGGAGTTGCCCATAGAGCACCATCGGGCAGCGCCGGTTAAACAAGGTTAAACTATTTCTGGCTCCGTAAAGTCTGCTCTTCAATTTTTCCCTTAGAACTTCTCTACTTGCAATCTAAACAGACTATTCTCTATCTCAATAGCTCAGCACTTGCTCCTAAAGCATTTTTATAGGTAAAGTACTTGTATACTAAACAAAGTACTACATTAGCCTAGAATCCCCTTGAATACCCATTTCCTATAGGTCCCTTCTGACTCAGTTACACAGCAAACTTTTTCACTTTTTCTAGCATGTCGAAGGGTCAGTTGCTAGCGTCCTCTCCTGTTCAGCTGGTGAATCTGGGCATCTTGAGGCAATGTTACAATTGCCTCATGTACACAGACAACCCACTCCTTCTCCCACAAAACACAAATACATGTGAGAGATGCAACTATATAGCCAAACTGGAGGCTGAGCTCTCTCAACTCAGGACTGGCAAGACCAGACAGGAGGAGAAGGAAACCACGCACACCACAAACCCAGTTTCACATAGAACTATCACAACTGCAAAACAAACACATAAACACACAAAGACATACTCGGGAGGCACTGATCAAAAATCTACCAAAACTACAGAGGCCTCCAAAGCAGACACCCAAGCAACTGCCACCTCAAGACATAAGACATGCAACACATAGTTCTCAAAGTCAGTGTGCTAAACAGTCACAGCCCTTAAGGCCAAACACAATGCCAGACACACTTGTTATAGGTGACTCCATAGTCAGACACACTGACGTCCCTCTCACCAGACTGAACAAGGAAAAGATCACAGTTAGCTGCCTGTCAGGCGCTAGAATCCGCCACATAACACAAGCACTCAGGTCACTCCACAGCAAGTACAAGTATGACTCAGTCATTGTCCATGCCGGTGTGAACGACCTGAGACGTACCTCCCTGGACTACATGAAAAGAGACATAGAGGAGCTCTCAGATTATGTAGCCCAGGCCGGTATGACCCTGATCCTGAGCAGTATCCTACCCTCACCAAGAATGATGCCACAATACAGAGACAAAATGATCAGCTTTAATAATTGGCTTAATTACTGGTGTCATTCTAAGGGGATCCAATGTCTGTCTGCCTGGGATGACATGCTTGACAAGCCACGCTGCTTCAAGGGACAGCTTGCACCTGTCACCCTGGGTTTCCGGATATTGGCAAAGGCTCTTGCCACCCCCATAGTGCCTTTTTTAGGCAAGGCTCAAATGATAAACCTACCACCCTAGAAAACAAAAATGGAATACTAATGGTAATACTGCTCAATGCCAGAAGTCAAAACCTCAAGATGCACGCCCTCGAAGCCCTCCACAGTATGGAGAACATTGATGTTTGTGCTGTGACTGAAACCTGGTTCAAGGCTCCTGAGAGCACCCCAGCACTATCAGGTTATACCTCATATCATGCGTTCCAGCCCCAAAATCCGGACCGAACCACAAAAGGAGGGGGAGTATCCATATTCATAAAGGATACCCACACCTCCAGGTTAGTGGCAACGCACTAAGCATCGGAGACCATCCAGGTGCAATTAACCATAGGTAAAACTGCCCTACAGTTTGTAACATGCTACAGACCACCTTCTCAAACTCAGGAAACCCACACAGCCTTCCTGAAGACACTGGAGAGTATAAATGTCTCTCCAAACACCATCATATTGGGTGACTTCAACTACCCAAACATAGACTGGGAACATTACTAAAGCCCCAACACCCTAGCCCAAAGATTCCTTGAGTTCATAAACTCAAATGCTATGGAACAACTAGTCACCATTCCCACAAGAGGAGAAAATATACTAGACCTGATCATCACAAACATGGGGACAAAATGCTCCACACCAGAAGTATATCCCTCATTGGTGAGATCAGACCATAAATTAATCTCACTGGAGATCCACATCCCGCCCCCACCCCCAGCAAAAAAGGCCACAGTGAAGAACTTCTCAAAAGCAAACTTCACACTTCTTAAGACTGGAGTGGTATCCTTCAAGGCCCCCGAGCCAGTGGAAACCACAACCCACGCTGCTGAAACCCTTACAAATGCCTTCTACGAGCACCTCCAGGAATGTATGGATCAAGCAATCCCTAATAAAATCAAGACCCTTTCCACCAAAGGCAGGCGCCAGGTCTGGTGGACTCCAGCCATAAACAAACTCTACAACAAGAGGAGAAAGCTACTACATGACAGAGCAAAATCCTTAAATGGGAAGGCATCTCTGATCAATACTAGCAAAAAACTACGATCACTCATGAAATCATCCAAGGCCAACTTTGAGAGAAAAATCGCTAATGACACAAAAGACAATCATAAAGCCTTCTTTAGCTATGTGAGAAACCTGGGTGGAAACTCCCAGATATGCTCAGAATTAGTCCAAAATGATAAAAAAATCACTGAACCCACAGACATTGCCAACATACTGGCAGACAGGTTCAGTGCAAATTTCTCCCCTCCCTTCCCCCCAAAAGGAGAAATATCTATCCCACCAGAGTCTAGCCTCCCAAACATCTCAGATGCCCAGGTGAGAGCTGCTCTCTCTAAAGCAAAAAACACAGCATCAATGGGACCGGATGGTGTCCCCGGATGTGTGCTACACAAACTCAGTGAGGAACTAAACCCACACATAAGGCTGCTATTTAATCTTAGCCTTACTACAGGATACGTACCCAAAGAATGGCATACGGCAACTGTGGTCCCACTCCACAAAGGCGGTGCTTCTACGGACCCTGGAAATTACCGCCCCATAAGCTTGACAAGCCTTGTCTGCAAAGCTATGGAGAGGATCATAATGGAACTCATAAATAAAGACATTGGGGACCTACAGACACTGGATCCTACCCAATTTGGCTTTGTCAAGGGCAGATCCTGCCTCTTGAACTTGGTCGACTTTTTTGAAACAGTCACTAAGGCCATTGATGAGGGTAAGGCAGTTCACACAGCCTACCTTGACCTAGCAAAAGCGTTGACACAATACCCCACTGGCATCATAGAAAAGCTCACCAGCTTAGATGTAAACCCATATGTCACAAGATGGGTTGCAAACTGGCTCAAGGACAGAACACACAGGGTTAGAGTTGCTGGTGCCATGTCAGACTCTAAGCCGGTCACGAGCGGTGTCCCACAGGGCTCAGTCCTGGGCCCCTCTTGTTCAGCATTTATTTTTCTGAAGTGCAGGCAAACATAGGGGATTGTGGTTGACAAAATTTGC
Source organism: Protopterus annectens (assembly GCF_019279795.1). Classification (NCBI taxonomy): domain Eukaryota; kingdom Metazoa; phylum Chordata; order Ceratodontiformes; family Protopteridae; genus Protopterus; species Protopterus annectens. The sequence goes on from NC_056739.1 coordinate 1,140,879,526, forward strand.
AGATGACTGCAAACTGGGCACCATAATTGACACTCCATCAGACACAGGCATCCTCCAGAAAGGTCTCATAGAAATGGATAACTGGTGCCAGAGCCATGGCCTTAAGCTAAATGCCAAAAAATGTATAGTCATACCCTTTGGGAAAAACAAGGTAACCCCTAATTACCACATAGGTGGTAATCCATTAAACATGGAAGAAGTTATCAGGGACCTGGGGACCCAAGTTGACAGTAACCTCTCTTTTGACACTCACATTGCCAAAGTGGTTAGGAAGACCTTCTACATTGCCCACCTGATCATGAAGGGATTCACATCCAGATCAGGAGAGGTCATTGTACCCCTGTACTCTTCACTTATCAGACCAATGATTGAGTACAACGCCCCATTCGGAATGTACCTTACCCGACACCTGCAGCAGTTGGAAAGACCCCAAAAGTTCCTCACCAAAAGGATAAAGGGGCTCAAACATATGTCATACGATGCCTGACTGAAGAAACTCCAGCTCTATTCAGTCGCATACCGTCTGCTCAGAGGTGATCTGTGCCTGACATACAAGGCCATGTCCAACCCGGAATTAATGGACATGCTCCACCTCAAAAAATCCAAATCCACCAGAGCCACGAGAGCAAGAGACTTAAACCTCAACACGGATATAAATAGGACGTGCTGGAGGGACAGATTCATCACCCAGAGACTCCCTACACTATGGAACAGAATCCCAGTCCATGTGAGGCAGAGCCCCTCACTGACTCTGTTCAAGAGAAATCTTGATGAGTGGATGGGAGATCGTAGGTTTACCCCGGGAATCATCTCTGTATCACTGCTGGACAGAGGCACAACAAATTAATGGGTATAGTATTCTCATCCTAAGGGGTGGTGAAAGCCACACACACTCTGGCTAGGCTTATAAATGCCCTAGGGCAGATAGCCTAGTATGAACCTATGAACCTATAAACAAACTCCTGCAACCTGATAGTATGTCCACCGCCAGTACTACCACACCCCCATCAAATGATAACATCGCTACACAATTCAATTCCTTTTTCATAAACACAATTCACTCACTTATTAACTATGACCGAAACATCACTACTACAATTCCTGTAGCCAACAGTGAGAGTGGAAACTCCTTCTCCTTTAACTCTCTCCCAACCCACACCATAAAAAATACTCAGTAAGCTCAAGCCCTCCAGCCTAGCTGCAGAAAACCTACCATCAGAATTTCTTAAAGCTGCCTCCAAAGTCATAGCCTACCCCATTTTTATCCTCATCAACAACTCTGTCTCTGAAAACTATGTCCCACTAACCTGGAAAGTCTCCTATATCACTCCACTACATAAAGGTGGCAACTCTACCGCACTTACTAATTACAGGCCCATTGCCATTCTTTCACTTCTCTCCAAAATACTACAAAAATGTATTCACTCCCAGCTTCTAAACTGCCTTCTCTCCAATAACTTCCTATCAAACACACAACATGGTATTCACCCTCACCACAGCACCACAACCGCCCTCCTTAGTTTTACAAACACAATAAATGAACACAGAAATCAGAATAAATATGTTTCTTCCACCTTTCTAGATCTCTCAAAGGCATTCAGTATAGTTATGCACCAAAACCTGCTGTCAGAATTAGCCACATTAAATCTCAGTCATTCTTCCCTAGCTTGGTTCCACAGCTATATAACCAAATGCCAGCAGGCTGTTAGATGGCAACAGGAGCTATTATCTTTGCTTCTCTGTCAACATAGGAATTCCACAAGGCTCCATATTAGGCCCCTACATTTTACCATCTTCACAAATCAACTCCATAAATCCACATCTCTCACTTCAGTCATTCAATATGCAGATGGCTCTAATCTCTTATGCGCCGCCCCCTCTCTAACACAACTACAGGCTATAACACAACTCTGTAAAGCCACATCTCTTGCTTCAGTCATCCAATATGCAGATGACTCTACCCTCTTATGCTCCGCCCCCTCTCTAACACAACTACAGGCTATAACACAACAATCCTTCCTAGAAGTAGAATCCTGGCTGACTAACACTAACCTCATACAGAACCAAACAAAACAAAACTAATGCTATTTCTCCACACCAAAACACCCAACCCTCCAGCCACTTTTCAAATCCACTCCTCCAACATAATCATAAACACCAGCTCACATACCAAATTACTAGGTGTTTTCCTTTTTGCAACCTGATAGTATGTCCACCGCCAGTATACCACACCCCCCATCAAATGATAACATCGCTACACAATTCAATTCCTTTTTCATAAACAAAATTCATTTTTTTTTTTTTTTTTTTTTTTTTTTTTTTTTTTTTTTTTTTTTTTTTTTTTTTTTTTTTTTTTTTTTTTTTTTTTTTTTTTTTTTTTTTTTTTTTTTTTTTTTTTTTTTTTTTTTTTTTTTTTTTTTTTTTTTTTTTTTTTTTTTTTTTTTTTTTTTTTTTTTTTTTTTTTTTTTTTTTTTTTTTTTTTTTTTTTTTTTTTTTTTTTTTTTTTTTTTTTTTTTTTTTTTTTTTTTTTTTTTTTTTTTTTTTTTTTTTTTTTTTTTTTTTTTTTTTTTTTTTTTTTTTTTTTTTTTTTTTTTTTTTTTTTTTTTTTTTTTTTTTTTTTTTTTTTTTTTTTTTTTTTTTTTTTTTTTTTTTTTTTTTTTTTTTTTTTTTTTTTTTTTTTTTTTTTTTTTTTTTTTTTTTTTTTTTTTTTTTTTTTTTTTTTTTTTTTTTTTTTTTTTTTTTTTTTTTTTTTTTTTTTCCCCCCCCCCCCCCCCCCCCCCCCCCCCCCCCCCCCCCCCCCCCCCCCCCCCCCCCCCCCCCCCCCCCCCCCCCCCCCCCCCCCCCCCCCCCCCCCCCCCCCCCCCCCCCCCCCCCCCCCCCCCCCCCCCCCCCCCCCCCCCCCCCCCCCCCCCCCCCCCCCCCCCCCCCCCCCCCCCCCCCCCCCCCCCCCCCCCCCCCCCCCCCCCCCCCCCCCCCCCCCCCCCCCCCCCCCCCCCCCCCCCCCCCCCCCCCCCCCCCCCCCACCCCCCCCCCCCCCCCCCCCCCCCCCCCCCCCCCCCCCCCCCCCCCATCCCCCCCCCCCCCCCCCCCCCCGCCCCCCCCCCCCCCCCGCCGCCCCCCCCCCCCCCCCCCCCCCCCCCCCCCCCCCCCCCAGCGCCCCCCCCCCCCCCCCCCCCCCCCCCCCCCCCACCACCCCCCCCCCCCCCCCCCCCCCCCCCCCCTTATTTAATCACAACAAAGAAGGTCACTGATATTAAATCCATGCATTATATAGCTCCAACCTGCCTATTACCCCTTTGTCTCTATAGTGCCAGGATCCATATTCAGTACTCCAGACTTTAAATTTCCAATGTCCTATACAGTGAAAAGATGACTTCAGTACCTCTAGCATACATAGAAATGTGATCTTTCGGTGTACAGTAACTCCTAGAATGCTATCTGATTTATTCTAACTCACTGAGATTGCATTTTACAAAATGTTTTTATATGTACCATTTCTGAGAGATTGCAGTTTTATGCACACTTGCTTTACCCTTCTAGGCATTTCTCTCATCCCAAAGGTTTTTCTACCATGCATTTAGCATATAAGTAAGAGAGACATGTGAAGACAAAGTCATCTACAAGGGAATTTGCAAACAGTTGCCTTCCTGCAACAACAACAAAAAAAAGTGTCACCTGCTGTTTCAGTAGTTGTATTCTTCAACAACCTATCCAGTTTGCTGTCATTTCAATTTCTCATAACTGACCATTTAGCACACTACTTTATTGTCTCACATCTCATTGTATTAACGCTGAATAGCATAATTCAGTGTAGGGTGTGGTTACTTTCAGACTGTTTTTTTTCTCTCTCCTGTTTGAATTAAGTCCATAAAACTTCATAATTTCTATTTGCTTCTCCCACCACAGTTTGCAACCTTACAATTTTTTCCATTAAATCACATAGGGCACCTGTCTTCCTAACATAGCAGTCACTGTGGTCTCGCTGGATTCTGTTTCCCCTTTTATTACCATGGTACCAGTCATGGTATTCTCATTAAATAACTTGATCTTGTTGCATGACATGGCTTGATACTTGATATAAATACTCAATACATGACTGGTCTTACCCTTGACTACACTGGCAGTCCATTACTTATACAATTTTGTTTTAATGGTTTTATTTGCAACATCCATTCTCTACTGCTATTCCAATTGCCATCTTCCAGCCCACACAGCCATAATAGGGCACACTTTTATATGCTCATTTTTATAACAATCACTTCTGAAACAGCATCAGAGGGTTTGATGTAGTCTGAAAATATGTTATCCATAGGATTTCCCTTGCTTGTAGCAGTAGAGATGCAGTCATAGAACTAAAACTAGTTGTGCTGCCAAGACCTCAGCTTTTTGAACCATGCAGACTACCAGCCAAGGTATTAGCATTCAGGATCTCCAAACCTCTATTGTGTGGATCCTTACTACACAAGCATAGATTAGGGCAATCACTAAGGATGGCTGCCTAGTTCTGTACTTTCTGGATAAAGGAATCCAGATCTTAGTCAACAGTTTATCCTTTGACTTTATTTCCATTGTGAGAGTTGTCTTATGACTTTTATATGCATTCTTAAATTCTATCACCATTTGTGATTCTGTTGCCTCTTCAAGAAAGCTATTTCAATCATCAAAGCATGTTGTACATGCATGTTCACAAACTTAGCTGTTCAAGTTGTATGTGAGAAAAAAAGTGCTTCACAGAGTAGTTTGAAGTAGTTGTAATTGCTTTCAAAGTTGTGTTATATGAGCTGATTTCTAAGGTGATGACAGACTGTAGATATAAGATTACAATGTGGAAAATTATCTTTTCAGTGGTACTAAAATGGTGTCTGACAATGACTTGCAGTTGTTTACAAATTCTCAATCTATAATGACTTTGGTTACAGTTTAACAAAGAACTTTGCGTTATGGAAAAGAAGTGTGTTTAATCTTCTTTACAGGCCTCAACCAAGCAAGGCTCTCATGCATGTGATAAAGAAGAACCATTTGTTTTACTTTATGGTTAGAGTTGCAGACTAGGAGAAAAAAGTGCTACCAACATTTTCTTGATTAAATGCATTTGGAACTATGATGTTTTTATGGTTATGCCTAGTGAGTTACTAGACAATACAAAACCATCTAGACATCTTTTTGTTAGTTTGTGAATTACTAACTTTGAATAGAACATTTCTGTGTGACCTACTATGTTCTTAAATATACTGTCATGTTGTCTACTTGTTAATGCACTTCATTCAGTTATTATGATTTATTATGCATGTTTCTTGACTTGGATAATGTTTATAAGTGCTATTAAAATATTTTCACTTCAGTATAGCGATGACTATAATTAAAATAAAAGCACTGCATGATTACAACTCATTTTAAAGGTAGTATTTTGAAAGGGTAAATATGTGAATGTGGGTATGATTAAGTTAGTTTCATAATGTTATTATAAAACAGTGTTCTGAAGCTGAATATCTCTTAAAAATTCATAATTATGATACTATTTTTATGTATATAGTGATACTATGAGTAATATGTACTGTCTGTTCTTTTGAGAATTTTTAGATTATTTGAGAGCCCATAACTATGGCTTATTCTCAGAAAAGTGGAACAGGACAGCACATTTTTTTTTCTTTTGACAAGATAGGGAGACAGTGTAGTGGTTATAATGTGATATATCCGAATATTACATGCATAATATGATAAGGGGATTTTCTTCATAATAAAATCACTTTCCAATTAAAATACTGGCTTCTTAAATTAATGGGTTGCAGTTGACTAAGGTGATTAGTATCCTTTAGAAGTAAAGTTTTTTGGTTTGCACTTCAGTCTTGACTATCAAATGTACTCTCCCAGCCAGTCCATCCATGGGTAAACAAACTATGACTCATTCATTCTCTGGGGTATGATTGGGCATGCTGAGTGTGATGCCAGTATTCATGAGGATGACTAGTTTTTCTCTTTAAGTACTAACTCCTTATAAGTGCTTGTGTACATCAAAGGGATTGGAGGTCAGTGGAGCTTTGTAATGCACACTCCACCTCTACATTGTGCGATCAGTTGTCCCTGCTTTCCTTGTAGAAAAACACCTCTGTTCACCATATGATCCCCAGTCTTCAGCAAGTATTCTGCTGTGGAGATTGTGCTCAGGAGCATATACCCCGCCTCAAAGACAGGTGAGGAGAATAAAACCTCATTGTCTTCTCCTGCCCTATGCCAGCTCCAACAAGTGCCCCAATCCCTCATTGTACTCACATTGCCTGAGTCATAGCCATTGCTTTATCCTCCTAGGACAGTGAAGCTGGCTCTTGGCTGAGGACAGTGATTGCAGGTACTTGATGCTAGATGGTTGTTGATGAGATTGGTAGCCCAATGTTTGTGAAAGGCATTACATTTGATTGGAAGGTATATGGACTATGACTGACATGGCAAGAGATAATGACTGTCTGATTTCTGAAACAACTGTTCCATGGTTTGGTGCTGATTACAACAGTTTGACTTGTTATGCAGGTTTTTGCCTAGGTAGGTGTGTGGTTTTTATACCCCTGAAGCAGGGGACTGTAAGGAAGCTGAAGGACCATAATAATCATGTATATGGCTTTTACTGCTTCTCTGTAATATAAGTCTTAGTTTAAATGGTATGTAAACAGATGATAGAATTTAACTGATTATATTTCCTACTAAATAATGGCTTAGCCTGGTACAGAAATGGGTACTTTTCCGTTAAACCCCTACCAGTTCTCACTTCCGTAAGAAGGAGAAAAAATGAATACTGGTCACATTCTGCTGGATTACATAGATAGCATTAAGTTGTGGAGAAATGTTGTAATGAGAAGCATTTTAACAGTAGTAATTTGAGGGAGGAGAATTTATTTTCTTTCACCTAAAGCCTTTCTTCTAAATGATTGCACATAACTTGCATCCTTTGGAATCGGAAGCGTCACTCCCCAGAGAGTAGCAAACTGAATCTGAAGGTCCCATTTCTGAAGGAAATCTTACTAGCAGGCACTGCATTCTTCTGATATCCTTTATGGTTGGTTTTCAAAGTTAGAAGGCCAGCTGCTGTATTCTGGTGAAGTATTTATAAGCTGGCACTGAAACACAAACTGCATTCTTTATACTTTATTATACAGACCAGCCTGTCTCTACTATTCAAGGATTAAGGCTTCTAAATGGTTAGAAATCAGTGAAAAAGCAGTGCATGCTTGAATTTGTGATGATACAAGGTCATTGTTACAGTTACTTTACTAGCTGTAATGTTGTCCCGGTTATTTAATTAATTATGTACAGAAAAAAAGGAATACTTCAAACTGTGGGACAGTTTCTTTACAACAGTCAATACTACTCTGTTACATCTGTTGTCTGTCTCCAAAATGTTAGCAATAAACATCAAACTTTCCTTTATGAATGCACAAATCTGTGACTTAGGTACTTATCCATTAAATAGAAACTTGTGTGTCAGTTGTGCAGATGTATTTGTCACACAGAAACTTGTGTCCACTACTCAAATGCCGGCAAAATACAGCAGCACGAACTGGTAGGGGTTTAACGGAAAAGAACCCAGTACAGTATATATATTTCATTTTGTATGGAATAATCCAGTAAAGGCATTAAAAGGAATGTAGAAGTGTTATCGTCTGTGTGGCACCAGATGGGACCTGTAGTGCAATTTGCTGTCTGAATGAAATAATCTCACTTGCAATCAGAGGTATGTTGGTTGTTGACTATTAATGCTTCAAAGTGATCATGTGACACTTAAGTTGTGTTAACTTTTCTCGAAATTATAAATGAAGTTAAAATGTGGAGAGGGCTTTTAGTGCTACTGATTATGGGAGATCTTAGTATAAGAAGACCATATGTTCATTTGGCAGTTTGGTGAAGGAGTGTCATTAAACAGAAACAATCAAGGTCATATTTTATGTGAGATGATTTTGCAAGGAGCTGTTTGGAATACGATAGATTCTTATTACTTTGCGTTAAATAGACATGATATTGGTTATAATATTTGACAGATAAATGAGGGAATTATATAATGAGTAATCAACAGTTTATTAAAAGGAAATTGGAATTTAGAATGTCGAGTTCAGATTAAACATTTTGTTATGGTTAATTTATGTAATGTAGTGGTTGCACTGACTTTATTAGAAATAATTAGTAGACTATAACCAAAAGATGCTAATGGGGTGGGACCGACTTAATTTGCGATAGCAGATAGTACATGAAGTTGTCTATGGATAACAGGTGAGATATTGAAAGCCTGTTAGCTTTTAGGTAATGTAGAAGCATTAAATTAAAAAGGAGTGTCACTTATATTTATGATACAGATAAATCTATGGGTTTGTATTAATAGGCTTGTTATATGTTTATCATTATACAACAATTGTTCGTATTATTAATGTGAGCATGAAGTGCAGTGTTAGCATTGTTTTATGAATGTGCTTGAATTCATTATGTATCAAGAAATGATAGTGTATGGAAAGTTCCTATTCTGCATGTGATGTATGATGTTATATTATGCTGCAATTTAAATGATAGTACAATATTCAATATTTTAATAAAGATGATAGTTTAGATCTATGTATAGAAGGGAAAATGACTATCTGTGGAAGCTTTAGAAGTGGCTGAAGAAGGAAGGAGAGCAAAGGAAAAGGAAAGAGGAAAAAGTGTGTTCAACTAAATATAGAGTAACAGTGTCTGACAAAGGGAAATGAGGCATATTTAAATCAAAAGTGCAAAGAACTGGAAGAAGACAATAGAAAGGAAGGACAAAATATCTGTTTTAAAAAGATTGTTTATATTAAGAGAAACATCCTGATATAAGTAAGCATGATAAAAGACAAACATGGGAGGGTCCTAACAGAAGCAAAATATATCAAGACAAGGTGGCATTAATATACAGAAGAGCTATATGAGAAGGACATTAACATCTGTGGCATATACAATGGTATAATCTCGGATCAAGAGGCAGACATCCAGAAGACTGAAACTGGATGGGCCCCAGAAAACCCTGTTAGCAGCAAAATCTGCAGGAAGTGATGGAATTCCAGATGAATTACTTAAAGTCCTACAAAATGATGCCATTACAGATCTATTTAGAATTTGCTGCCAAATGTACTATATACTACAGTAGCCAATAACTGGAAAAGGCCAACTTAAATATTCTTGTCACAAGACAAGGAAAATGCTAAAGAGTGTTCAAATTAATGAACATTTATACTCTTTGTAATTGCTGGGGAGGTACTGTTTAGGATCCAGCAAGACAGACTCCAGATATATATACATTAAGAACTGCCAGATGTAGAAGCTGTTTTCAGAAGGGACAAAGGTACAGAGATCAAATTGCTAATATCAGCTTGGTAAAGCAGAAAGTAAAGGAGTTCCAGAAGAATATTTACTTATGCTTTATTAACTATTCTTAAACCTTTGACTGTCTGCACATTAGCAAAATGTGGCAAGTGCTTAGACAAATGAGAATACTTGGTCACCCTATTTGCTCCCTGAAAACTCAGTATGTTGAACAAGACGCAACAGTTAGGAGAGAATTTATAACAACTGAAACGACTGGTTTGAGATTGGGAAAGGAATAAGACAAGGCTGTATACTGCCACTCTGTTCATTCTGTTTATATACCATCTATATTAGGCAAAACGATGGCTTAGATGAATAAGATGCTGGAATCAAAATTGCTGGGAAAATTATTAACATTTTATATATATATATATATATATATATATATATATATATATATGTGTGTGTGTGTGTGTGTGTGTGTGTGTGTGTGTGTATATATATATATATATATATATATATATATATATATATATATATATATATACATGATACTACTCTATTAGCTGCAAGTGAAGAAGCACTGAACAGCTGGCTGATGAAAGTGAAAGAAAAAAGTGCAAAAGCCGATTTGTTGCTCAACACCATATATATATATATATATATATGCCTAGCAATTCTTTACAAAGAGATGGGGTATAAATGGAAGCAGAGACAGTATTTTTTATTTTCCTGGGAAAGAAGTTCTGTAAAGATGGTGACTACAGCCATGAAATTAAAAGTTCTTGCTTTTTGCAAAAAAATATACTGCAAATTTGGAAAGCTTTTTAAAAAGCAGATATCACACTGTCATCAAAGGTCTATATAGTCAAGACTATGGGTCTTCCAGTATTAACACATGCTTTTGAGAGCTAGGCTATAAACTGGGAAATTGATGCTTTTGGACTGGTGTAGAAAAAAACACTGAACATGTCAGTACTTAAGGATATAAATCTAGACTAGTCACTGGATGGCCTGTTAGTAAAACAAAAAGTCATTATACTAGATACTGATGCTGGGAAAGATCAAAGGCAAAAGAAAAAGTGAGCTCTAAAATCTAAGTTAGATGGACAGTGTTACTGAAGTATGAATATGAATTTTAAAGAATTTAAAGAAGCAGTTCTCGATAAACAGGCCTGGCATCCTAAAGTCTTTGAGGTCACAGAGACTCAGACTTGACTAAATAATTAAACAACAACAACAGATTAATTGGTCACTTCCAAGAGTCTGAAAGAAAATGTGTGACTAGTACTCTGATAAGTAGAATTAGTTTATTGTGGTGATAATATGCATCCCCCTCACATATTTAATTCCTCCTGGGTTTTCAACACTACTCAGTGTAGGAGACACAATTCATAGGTCCATAGGTTCATAGGTTCATACTAGGGTATCTGCCCTGGGGCATTTATAAGCCTAGCCCGATTGTGTTTGGCTTACGCCACCCCTTGGTTTGAGTATACTGTGCCCTTTTTAAAGTTTAGTTTACTGTGCCTCTGTCTAATAGTGACATGGAAGTAATTCCCGGGACAAACCTACGATCCCCCATCCACTCATCAAGATTCTTCTTGAAGAGAGTCAGTGAGGTGCTCTGCCTAACATGAATTGGAATTCTATTCCAGAGCGAAGGGAGCCTCTGGGTTATGAATCTGTCCCTCCAGCATGTTCTATTTATTTCTGTGCTGAGGTTCAAGTCCCTTGAGCATGTGGCTTTAAGGGATTTAGATTTACTGAGGTGGAGCATGTCCATTAATTCTGGGTTGGACATAGCTTTATATGTCAGGCATAGATCGCCTCGAAGTAGGCGGTATGCAACTGAGTAGAGCTGGAGTTTTTTTAACCGAGCAGCATATGGCATCTGTTTGAGTCCCTTGATCCTCCTGGTGAGGTACTTTTGGGGTCTTTCTAATTGCTGCAGGTGTCGGGTAAGGTACATCCCAAAGGGGACATTGTATTCTATGATGGGCCTAATGAGGGATGAATAAAGGGGCATGATTACCTCTCTTGATCTAGATTTGAATCCTTTCATGATGAGGTGGGTTATGTAGAAGGTCTTTCTAACCACTTTGGCAATGTAAAATCCAAAGAACCAAGTCAGACTGCCACGAACTGTAGTAAAAAATATTTAATACAAATTCAGAAGGTAAAATAGATGAGCGCTTTTGCGTACCTACATCGTACACTTCATCAGATCTAATGACTTACACAACCAGTACATATTTAAACAGTAAAGTTTAAGTGACTCAGTTGTGTATTCATAAAACAATAATTTCAAATCAATTATATAATTACCTAGTTAAATAGCTAAAACACTGCTTTAATGAGATCCCTCTGTTAAAGTCAACGAAAGAATTACACCTTCCCTATGTAACAAATCTGAAAGGTGAACAGTCATCAAGAATAATAATAAGGCTCTTCAAGCCTATTTTACAAAACTGTATGTGTATATAAAGTGTGTCTATCAAAACATAAAAACATACGATTTATAATTTTTTAAAAAGCTACTGATATAAGAGGGAATAATTAATCACCTTGGAATGAAAACTTTAAATAGATTTCGATGATATCAAATCAAATATATACAAACAGTGCTTGTCAGAAACTCATACTGAGTTCTAACAAAACTGTATGCATCATATAATGCATGTATCTTAAATAATATGATGACTTGCCTATTCACATTTATATGATATTACATCCAATGCATTTTTTATAATCTATTGTTATGAACAAGAGATTATCTAGTATGTTATAAAACAAAAATAGACCTATTAATATGTAGCAGTAACTATTTAAATCGATGTCCTCTAATTCGTGCATTTAACACCAAAAATTGAACACTATATACAATTGGGCTTCTAAGTCTAATAAATATAAACAATCATATAAATAACAATAAATATATATAATAGAGAATGCAGAATGGAAATAAATCTCTGTTCAAGTATATGTACAAATTTGCAAAAATAAGTATATATGTGTGATACAAAAGTAGCACACATCAAGACAAAAATAAAATAAAATAAATTAATTAAATCTAATGAACCATCTTTGCTCCCTTATTTCAATTTCCTTAGTTCTAAAATAGGTTTAATTGTAATAAACTGATTAAGACCTGGTTCCTGGTGGGCATTCATCCTGAAAATCCATTCTAACTCTTATCTTTTCAAGTTGATGCATCTTGTTCCCTCCTCTTAGATTAGGTTGCACTAACTGAAGAACCCTAAAAAGGAACTTGTGTCCTGTATGTACCGAACAATGTTTCGCCAATGCATTCTTCTGGTCACCTTTCCTAATATCATATATGTGATTATATATCCTGTCCTTAAGTTTTCTTGTTGTTAACCCTACATAAAATGCTGGGCATTCAGTACAGACACCTAGATATATCAGGTTAGTACTGTCGCATGTTGCATATAAATGTGGTTCTAAATTGAAATGTAGATATGGATGCACAAAATCTTGTTCTTTAGTAACAAAGGGACACATGCTACATTTCCCACATGCCATAGTGCCTGGTTTCCTTGAGGTATTGGAATATGGTACCTTACTGGGGATTTTATAAATATGTTCTATGCATAACATTCTTTTAAGACTTTTACTATTCCTATAGATGAATCTCGGTCTATTCCCTACTATTCGGCTAATAGTTGTGTCAATCATGAGAATATGCCAATTGTTACATATAATATTCGTGATATTACTAATGTCACTAGTGTATCTAGTGATAAAAGATAACCTCTCTTCAACTTTATGAACATGCATCTGCCTTTCATAATCTCTACGATTTTTCCATCTACTATGCTTTTTGTTTACATGTGTTGTATTACAAACTTCATCTTTGATTTCAACTAACATTGCTTTATTATATCCCTTCTCTAAAAATAGATCAGTTAGGACATCAAATTATTGTTGCAGTATATGTGGTTCCTTGCATAATCTATTAATCCTCATAAATTGACTTTTTACTATGTTAGGAAAAATATGCCTTGGATGCATACTATTATAATTCAACAGGGTGTTCTTCCAGCACTCTTTTCTGTAGATGTTGGTAAATAAATACCCTTTCTCTTCCTTAAAGATTGTGATATCTAAAAAATTGATCTTACAAGTAGAAAATTCCATAGTGAATCTAAGGAAATTGGTGGTGGATTCTAAAAAAAATCAACAAAATCTCTTAGTTCATCCTCCGTTCCCTGCCAAAATAATAGAATGTCATCAACAAATCTCTTATATAATAGTATCTGATGTTGATATTTACTTCCAAATACATGTTCAGTCTCCCAATAATGAACAACTAAATTAGCATAGGTGTTTGCACAGGGGGTGCCCATGGCAACCCCCCATTTCTGCAAATATAGCTTGTTCTGATACATCAAAACATTGTTGGATAAAATCAAATCTAACAAAGTACTGAGTAGGATCTGTTCATTATTAGAAAATAGTTGACTCTGTCCTAATAATACCTGTATCGCTT
>NC_056739.1:1140898341-1140947171 GCF_019279795.1 Protopterus annectens
TGTGTGTGTGTGTGTGTGTGTGTGTGTGTGTGTGTGTGTGTATTCATGTACATACCAAAGGGGGCATTATACTCTATGATGGGTCTGATGAGGGCCGAGTACAGTGGTATGGTAACCTCTCTGGACCTAGATGCCTTGCCCTTGCTTATAAGTTGAACAAAGTAGAAGGATTTTATTACTATGCTAGATACATGTTGGTCACAGGCTACTATCTACATGCATTCACAGATCCCTGACTAGCAAAACTTTTAAGGGTGTTTTATTGATGACATAGTTATCCAGGGTGTTATACTTCCCAAAAGGTACTACAATGCATTTCTTGGTATTGAATTTAAGCCATGCTTTGGCACAAAGCATTTGTCTGTGTTTGACCTTTCTGAATTTATTTTATTTATTTTTATTTTATTTTACATTTGTTGACTGGAATAGTCCAACTGGATACATGTCCATTTTCAGTGGAGGCCTGGGAAGAAAAGCTCCAGGTATATATTTAAAACAGAAAAACACAACTCAGAGACAGGCAAACAGGTAACAGTGCCCCTTCAGGGACAAGCATATTTGCAAAGTCTGAAACTGAGACAGTTTAGTGAAGTCCTTTTAGGAGGATTTCATCAAGGTTCATTGTGTTACTAGTTATACAAAGCTAAAAATTCACAGATCACATTATATTACATATATAAAACAGAAAATAGGTAACAACATACAGATAATAGCAAACAGGCATAAGTTATTACTGTAACTGGAAGGAAGCTATGGAGTTAGTCTGGGTTGGTACAGGGGCAAAGCCAGTGCATCTTAAAACATTGTTTGAGGCCATTTTTAAAGAGATTGAGAGAGGGTTCAAGAGTGAGGTTGGCTGGAAGTGAATTCCAGACTCTGCCTACAAAGTTGGCAAAAAGGGAGTCCCCAGCCCAGTTCGTGGCTTTATGTGTTTGGACCAGCAGTTTGTTGGATGACTGTAATGGCCTAGGGTTACAGTAGGGTTTTATAATGTTTTTGAGGGCAGGAGTATTGTCAGGGTGTAGGAGAATTTTGTGTGCAACTATGAGCTGATTAAAAAAGAAGTAGGTTAGGGAACTCTAGCCACCCTAGGAGTTTGATGTTTTGACAATGATGTGTTATGTTTGTAGCATTAGTGGCAAATTTGGCAATATGGTTGCAGCAACGGGAGAGACTGCTAATTTCAGTTTTGTTCAGATTAGAGAGAATGGGAAAACCATATATTAGGGTGGAAAGCAGGTGAGAGCGAGCAATAACGGTACGTGCCAATGGGGTTAAGAAAGGCTTGTATCTGTAGAGTGAACCAAGCTTTTGGTTAACAGTTTTGATGGTCTTATTAACATGCAAATCAAATTTAAGATTATTGTCTATTGTAACAACTAAGAGATTAGTGTGGGTGTCTGGAAAAATGGAGGCACTATTGTTGGAAGTTATGGAGAACGAAAGAGGGGTGGACCGGTTAGTGGGGGAAAAGAGTAGTACTTTAGTTTTGCTGGGGTTTAAGAGCAGGCATTGATTGGCTAGCTGATGTTTGATTGTGTTAAATGTGTTCTTGGTTAAGGTTTGCAAGTCAGATGGGGAGGAGGCAGAACAGATCACAGTGGAATCAACCGCATGTTGGATGCAGTGGACTTCAGGGATGACAGTGTGAAGGTTATTGATGAAGATAGAGAAGAGTAGTAGACCTAAAATAGAGCCATGAGGGACTCCTAGGGTAAGAGGAAGCAGAGAGAACAATTTGTCCTGCCATAATACAGCCTGTTTTCTTCCACTCAGATAGGATATGAACCATTGAATGGTGTGGTCATCCAGGGAAATGCTTTTTAGAGAGTGGATGAGTAGTTGATGATTAACCATATCGAAGGCCTTTGAAAGGTATAGAAAGACAGCTGAGGATAGCATATTATTATTCCAATTTTTTTATAGCATTTGTGAAGGAGAGAAGAGCAGATGTGGTACTGTGATTTGGCCTAAAGCCATGTTGAGAGTTTGGCAACAGATTGTTCTGAGTAAGATAGTACATTAGTTGTTTATGGACGCACTTCTCCATCATTTTGGACAATGGTGAGAGAATGGCTGTGGGTCTATAATCGGATAGGTCAGTTGATCTACCCGCTTTGCGGAGTGGGATAACATGTGATGTTTTCCAGATGGAGGGAATAATACTTTCTGTCAGGGTTCTGTTTATTAGGATAGAGATGGGGTATGCTATGGCATCTACAGCTTTTTGTAGACAATCAGCAGGGAGGAGGTCTGCGGATAGGGTGTTTGGTTTTAATTTTTTGATTAGGGATTGGATAAGCCTGGTAGAGACAGGTTGGAAGTTAAAGAGGGGATATGTAGTGGATGTGTTATAGGTAGTGTTAGAGCATTCAGGAGTGAGTAGATTGGCTAGGGACCGTATAGTTTCAGTGAAAAAAAGTATTGAAGGCACTAGCAATGTCTTCTGGTGGGTTTTGACTGGAATTGGAAGGAGTTGGAGTGGTGTTTTTTCCTGGTTGAAGAAGTCGGTTAATACCTGCCCAGAACTTTTGAGGACTGTTCAGGTGTTTTTGTTGACGGTTAAGGTAGTAGGTTTTTATTGTCTATTAGGATGGATTTTTTAGTGTCATTCCTAAGTTGATGGAACCTCAGCTGGTCTAGAGAGGATTTAGTTGCACGCCAGTTGTCCCATGTTTTATTTCTAAGTTTGATTTTTGACTTGGTTTCCTTGGTGCAGTATTACTTTTAGTTAGTGAAGTGTGTTCTCATCTTGGGGAGATTCAATGACTGCTCCTAGTTTGCAATCATCTGCAAACTTGGTTAGCCAGAGGTCTTTGACATTGGTTTTGATATCTGTGAAGTAGATGTCAAAGAGTAGTGGGCCTAGCACAGAGCCCTGGGGGACTCCACTGGTGACCCAATGCTTTGAGGGGGAGGTGACCTCACCGAGTCTAATCTCCTGTGTCCCATCAGTGAGAAAGATAAGAATCCATAGTATTCTAAAACAGTTTATACCTAGTTCCACAAGTTTGTTGACAATGCCCTGGTGGGGTATTGTATAAAATGCTTTAGCCAGATCTAGGTCAGCAGTATGCACCATTTTCCCCTCATCCATTGCCTTAGTGATTTTTTCAAACAAGTCCACCAGATTCAGTAAACATGACCTTCTTTTGACAAAGCCGAATTGGGATGGATCCAGTGTCTAGAGGTCATGTCCTTGTTGATAATTTCCAAGATAATTCTTTCCACAGCTTTGCAAATAAGGCTAGTCAAACTAATGGGGCTATAATTTTCAGATTATGTTGAAGGTCCTTCCTTATGCAGTGGGATGACCATCAAAGTCCTCCATTTATGTGGCACAAAGCCTGTTTTAAGACTATAGTTAAATAATAACTCCAGGGTTCCTGATAAGTCATACTTTAGACTGTTCAAAAGGCATCCTGGGATGCTATTGTGGCCCATTGAGGACGTACTATTGGTTTTAGTGAGTGCAGCCAGTACATGATTCCTGGTTATGGTTTGAGGGGTTATTTTTGAGGATATTTTGGGGGAATGGTTGGGGGTGAGAGGGAAGTAAATCTAGAACTGAATTTGTCCACTAACAGGTTCACTATATCACCAGGCTCAATGAATGTGACACCATCAACCACCAGTTCTGCACATTGCTATGTGCTGCCTTTGAGGATTCTGACATAGCTGTAGAATGACTTATGCTTATCTTTCACCTGGGAGGCTAGCTTAAACTCAAAGGTGGCTTTGCCTAACCTAATGACTAAAACAAAAGATGATTGACTTTAATAATTGGCTTAGTTTCTGCTGTCATTCTGAGGGAGTGGAGTATTTGTCAGTATGGAAGGAGATGGTCAACAGACCATGCTGCTTTGTCAGGGATGGTCTGCACCTCTCCCCTCTAGGCTTTCAGGTATTAGCTAAAACATTGGCTTCCTCCATAGTGCCCTTTTTGGCAATGCCAAACTGAAAGTACTTCCAACATAGCAAATCAATACCAAGAAAATCTAAATGTATTACTGCTCAGTGCTAGGGGACTAAACAAAAAACTCCACTCCCTGGAAGCTCTCTTTACCCTAGAAAATGTTGATGTCTCTGTGGTCACTTAGACATGGTTTAAAGCCATGGACAGCACACCAACAGTGCAAGGTTATAATGCCTTCCATACATTTAGGCCAGCTATTTCAGAGGCAGGGACTAAGGGTGGAGGTGTCTCTATTTACATCCAAAATATACATCACGGCTGGTTAAACAGGACAATGCACTTGAGCTGATCCATGTTCAAGTCACCATAGGTAAAATCCAATACCACTTTCTTGCAAGCTATAGGCCCCCCTCTATGAACCAGGAAACCCATACCATGTATTTAAACTTATTAGAAGCACTAACCATCAAACCCAATACCATATTCATGGGTGACTTTAATTGCCCCACTATTAACTGGGAATCCTATATGACACCAAACATACATGCAGAGAGATTCCTGGATTTTGAAAACACAAACTCCACGGACCAGATAGTCAATACACCAACCAGGGGGGCAAACATACTGGATCTGATCCTCACTAATATGGGACACTGCTGCACATCCCCTACTGTAATGCCTTCCCTGGTAAGGTCAGAGCACAAAATGGTTACCTCTGAAGTAAAAATACAACCTGGACCCCCAGCTAAACCTGGAATATTCAGGAACTATTCTAAGGATAGCCTTCTGCTATTAAGTGAGAATCTGGCAAAATTGCAAGCCCCACATAAACCCTGAGAACACTTCTGCTTATGCAGAACTGTTCACAGAAACCGTGTACAAGCATGTTAATAGCTGCATAGAGGAAGCTGTACCCACTAGGAAGAATACAGAACTAACTCAAAAAACAAGCCACTCTGGTGGAATCACAAAATCAAACAAATGTATAACAGGAAGAAGAAAACCACCGCAAAAATTAAGAGATGCAGCACCCAGCAGGATAAAAGTATTTTCATCAAACTAAACAAACAACTCAGAGGACAAAGAAAGTCTACCACACCCAAATTTGAAGTAAGTTTGGCCTCCCAGGCTATGGACAACCACAAAGCATTCTTTAGCTTTGTCTGCAACCTCAAAGGCAATACACAATTGTGTGCAGAGCTCATTGTAAATGGAGCTACCTATACTGAGCCAGAAGATATAGCAAACTTCCTGGCTGATAAATTCAGCTCCAGTGACAAAAAAGAAGGTCATTGTTCCACTGTACTCATCCCTCATTAGACCCATTATAGAATACAATGTCCCATTTGGTATGTACCTCTCAAGACATCTGCAACAACTGGAAAGGCAGCAGAAATATCTCACTAAAAGAATCACAGGCCTAAAGCAGATGCCCTACGCTGACCATCTTAAAAAACGCCAGCTATACTCTGTCGCATATCGTCTATTCAGAGGCAATCTCTGCTTAACATACAAGGCCATGTCAAACCCAGAACTGTTGGATATGCTACACTTAAAGAAATCCCAATTCCTCAGAGCCACACGCTCCAGGGATCTAAACCTTGTCATCACAATAAACAAAACATGCTGGAGGGATAGGTTCCTGACCCAGAGACTCCCCATACTCTGGAATAGACTGCCTATACATGTCAAGCAGAGTGCCTCTATGGCCCTCTTCAAAAGGAACCTTGACGATTGGATGGGAGAAAAGAAATTCATCCTGGAGATCACGTCAGTCGCCCTGCTCGACAGGGGCCCAGGGAAGTAAATAATGTGAGAAGAAATAGCCAGGGAATTGTTATGGCTAGGCTTGTACAGGCCCTAGGACTGATAGCCTAGTACCAACCTATGAACCAACTTTACCCCTCTCTACCCCTCAACCTTCCCTCAGGAAATATCATCAAATATAACTCCCCCTATTATCACTAGGGAACAGGCCCTTAATGCTCTCTTTAAGACCAAAAACACTGCATCAATGGGT
The DNA here is from genome assembly GCF_019279795.1 of Protopterus annectens. Classification (NCBI taxonomy): domain Eukaryota; kingdom Metazoa; phylum Chordata; order Ceratodontiformes; family Protopteridae; genus Protopterus; species Protopterus annectens. The sequence goes on from NC_056739.1 coordinate 1,140,904,278, forward strand.
CCAGACAATATCTCAGCATGCCTTGTTAATAGCATGAAACATGACCTATCAGGGCCTCTGGAATTTCTATATAACTGTAGTCTCCAAACAGGCTTCATGCCTCATGAATGGAAAAAGGCAGCAATCATCCCTCTGCACAAAGGTGGGACATCTACAAACCATGGAAACTACAGACCCATAAGTCTCACTAGTCTTATATGTAAAGCCATGAAAAGAATTATTATAGAGATGATCAACAGAGATATAGTAAACCTCGAGACACTGGACCCAATCCAGGTTGGTTTTGTCAAGGGCCGATCATGCTTATTCAGCCTGGTGGACTTCTTCGAGAAGGTCACCAAAGCAATGGATGAAGGCAAAGTCATTCACATTGCCTATCTTGACCTGGCCAAGGCATTTGACACAATACCCCACTCGGATATTGTTTACAAACTCAAGAGGTTAGGTAGGAACCCATATGTCACCCGGTGGATAGCCAACTGGCTCACAGACAGGACCCAGGAAGTTAGAATTGGGGACTCCACCTCTAGAAAGAGGCCAGTCACAAGTGGAGTCCCTCAGGATAAGTCCTCAGTCCGCTCCTTTTTCAGATTTACTTCTCACAAGTCAAGGCCAATATCAATGGTCTCTGACTGACTAAATTTGCAGATGATTGCAAATTAGGAGCTGTCATTGAATCTCACACTGACACAAATGTTCTCCAGGAGGGGCTGACACAGACAAACAACTGATGTCAGAGCCATAGACTAAAGCTAAATCCTAAGAAATGCATAACAGTATCCTTTGGGAAGTCATCCATCCCTGGTAAATATCATATTGACAACACGCTCCTTAGAGTTGACCCAGTAGTCAGGGACTTAGAGACACACACAGATAGTAATCTAGCCTTTGATCATCATGTGTCTACAGTGGTGAGAAAATCATTCTATGTTGCGCAACTTATAAACAAAGGTATGGCATCTAAGTCCAAGGAAGTCATTGTTCCACTGTATTCAGAATTTATCAGACCTATCATTGAGTACATTGCCCCCTTTGGTATGAACCTAACCAGGCATATCCAACAATTGTAACATCCACAGATGTTCTTCAATAAAAGAATACAGGGCATAAGTAATATGTCCTGTGCAGACCACCTCAAGGCCCTATCTCTGTATTCTGTCTCCCACAGGCTTTTGAGGGGAGATCTATGCCTGGCATACAGACCATTGTCAGACCCCACTCTGATGGACCTTCTGCATATCCACAAAATAAACAGCACCAGAATTACCTGTTCTAAAGACTTAAACCTTGCCTTGATATAAATTAGGACCTGCTGGAGAGATAGGTATGTATCCAGAGACTACCCCATCTATGGAACAGGCTCCCTATCCATGTGAAGCAGAGTTCCTCCCTAACCCAATTCAAGTGCAACTTGGACAATTGGATGGAAAACTGGAAATTCATCCTTGGTTTGTACCTATGTCTGTAATGGACAGAGGCAACCTGTAATGTTTCATCTTCCAGGCCCATGCTTACAATTATCAAGGGTATCAGAACTTGTTAGAGATTTGGGATGCATGGCTAGGCTTAAAAAGGCCCTTGTGGTCATTTGCCTAGTAAACACCTATGAACCTATAATTAGCCCTCTTAGTTGCCTATTGAGCTTGATGAGAGATTATTTTATCTTTATGGGATTTACCTTCCTGATTTTTGTCATATTTTTTCCTTTTGTTGTATATCCTGTTTAAATTGGGATGCCACCAGGGCAGTTTGTTTCTGGAGCTAATATTTGGGCCTACTTCCGGTAGGTATAGCAGCCTCTATCCAGCCATTGACATGGTTGTACAGAGTGCAGTGAAGCTACCAATGTGGTGCATTCCATACCAACCGCCATCTGATTCATTTACAAGTCAATTCTTTGACTCATTTTTCTATATGAAGTCAAAGCACAAGCCTTCCAACAAGAGATTTAATTTTCTTAAGGATGGTTTCAGTAAATGATGACCCTGGATCTGCAGGGTAGTGTACCTTGTCACACATACAGATGTTCCTACCATGATACAGATGCTTACCATGCCTTGCCCATCCTTTTATCACCAATCATAATGTTTGGATGAAGTAAATCTGTCTGCAAATGTTCATATATAAGTGCTGTTTAAGTGTGCCACTAAGAACATATAATATGTTTAGTAGATCAAAAGTTCTAGGCTTATGTTGATTTTTATAAATTAACCTCTATTACCTATCAGAATAGAAATTATTTTGTTTTGTAATCTTTATTTTCAGTATGTTATAAATTTGCATCTGTAATAGAAACTAGACTAGTGTTGAACTCATTTGCAAAATACCTTTTCAAGGACTGAACATCGAAATCAATGATTGGTTATCAATTACCAGCAGAAACATTTGTCCATACTAATATTTGGGGAACTTGCCTGCTCATTGTACCATGCTAAGGGATTCTCAATCAGTCTGGGCATATTTTTTTCATCTTTAGTTAAAAAGTGTGATGCAAAATGGTACATCTTTTCTTAGCATCTGCGCAAAAAATATTATTGAGGCCATACATTGAAATATTACATGCCAACTAGATACCTCTCAATTGACCAGAAATGTTGCTTTTCTGGCAACCCATTGAGGAGCGAAGTCAATAAATAATTATAGACATTTGAGTTTCAGACTTCACATCCTTCAGAAAATGTATAATAATGTAAAACCAGTTATTCTAGTAGTTTTCTAAGTTTATAAAAGTAACATTTATAATCTGCCCTTGATTTGGAGCCTTTGTCTTCCCCATTGCTTTTGGCTTTGTCCAGAATTCCTGTACTAAGAGTTTGAGAGGTATGAATCAACATGCATCAGTACTTCATCTGGATTTTCACTTCCTCTGTCATGCTTAAAATGGCTGCTCAGAATTCTCAGTTCACTTCTTCATTTGCCCAATCTGTAATAAAGCATTACATGGATGTAATACTAGTGAAATATTGAGCAGAAATCTCTTACTGATTTTCTCACACTAAGGTAAGAAGAATACAGTAATGAAACATTTTTATGCCTTGGTGCCTTTAGCACAGGTACCACTATTCTGATAATTTCTTTAGTCTATTTAGTCAATAGTATGTCCAGAATGTCTCCTTTAAGCAGTTCACACTTGCCTTGACTGATTTTGGGTCCATACTTATTAACTTGACTTTGGGTCCATACTCATTAAACCTATTTAGAACTATTTTTTTTCAGATCCGCTTTGTAATTGTTATTACTACTATGTTATCTAAGCAGCTCTATGTGTTCAAAATTATGCATTAATGCTTGTCTCATTGCCAGAGATTTCCCTCTGATCATTTATCTGCATCTGTTCATATGTTTGTCTCTGGTCAGCTTTCATAAAACTCTGTCTGCATGAGGGAGGATAAAATGTTTTCTACTATACTCTTTTCTTGATTGTATGAATGTTTTGATTGTATATATTTTTGCCAATATTGTACTTTTAATCTATGTTTAAAAAATGTATGCTAAGTCTTGATATTAGTATTGTTTAAACTTCTACTGTCCAAACTTTGTACTGTGGAGCTTTTCTCCATGGGCCTCCCCTGAAAATGAGTTTCTGACCTAGTCAGAGTTTCCTGGTCAACAAATGTCAATAAATAAATAAATAAAATAATAGATATCATCTAACCTGGACAACAGGTCCGTGCAGTATGAAGCATTGGATTCAAAGTGACCTTATGCCCCAGTCATTCATGCACCTGAGATAAGATTTATGCACTATGTAATCTCATATCTGCCACAGGTCTCAAGACATAATGTACCACTTTGCCTTTGTGAAATTTTAGAGATGGGATTACTTTACAGCTGAGTTTTGACTTCATTGAATTTCCCAGCATCCTTCACATACACACGTATGTTGTTATGGAATCTGCTACAAACACTGACAACATTTCTACAGTGGCAGACATTTTACTTCAGTCTTGCCAAATACATTTTCTTTACAGAATCAACTTTAGACAACTGTCTGATAAACTCACTTTCAGATAAGAGTGATCTTTCTTACAACATAAAATAAATGAATTCAAAGAAGAAATCAAAAAAAGAAAGGGTCAGCATGAAAACAGCAATGCAGGCTGGTCAAGAAGATTTGAGGAGATATTTGTGTGGTGCTCAAGATGTGGGACATCTGTTTGGCTGAGGGAAATCTGGAGTAGCAGAAGATATGGAGGTGCAGGAGAATTGATGTGCTTCATGGGAGAACATGACAACTACAGATTGTAGCCGGTTGGTTAGTTAGTATAGAAGGGACACACTGGGACTAAACAGCAGTCAAAGGGAGGCCACTGAGCAGGCTGCAGATAAATATAGAATACAGAAGAACAGAGGATAGGAAGGCCTAGTCAGCAGTCATCAAGCAAGTAATAGGGACAGGATATTGAGAATGGAGAAGGCATAAAAGGTCATGCAAGCAGGAGTAAGCCATGGCAGAAGGACAGGTGCAAATAACGGTGACAAAAGAAACAGCTATGGCTAACCTTACAGACTCCAACTCTACAAGGAGAATATATGGGAAGTGGGTAGAGAGGGACTCTCAAGCAGCAGATACAGGGGTAGAGGACAAAAGAGACAGCACAGCGGTGACAGGATTATAGAAAGCACATAGGAGGAATGTGAAAGGGATCAAATGCAGCATGAGCAGGTGATCAAATCATACAGAAGAAAAGAGGGGAAGAGTAGTGGAAATAAAGTCAGGAACATAGCTGTCATGTAGGGCTGGATGTGAAGGGGAAGAAAGACAGCAGAAGGACAAAGAAGCATTATACTGATTGGAGTCTCACACATCAAGGAGATTAACAGTCTTGGGTACATAGGTGAGACCAGATCACAGTAAAATGTCTTTTAGAGCATAGAGATAGTATGATGTGAGAAGCTAGCCAAAGGGATACCTAACATGGAGGAGTCACTGAAGATTGTGGTGCATTATAGTGTCAGTGGTCTGTCACAGGCAACAATTTGTGAGGCTGTAAGCATTACAAGGAAGGTGGGAAAGAGAGGCCAGACAAATGAGGTAAATGCTGTATTTACAATAATGTTAAATGTGCCTGTAGCAAGCATGTTGAGGAATGATAGAGTTAAGACATAAAATAATTGACAGAGGTATTGGATAAGGGAGATGGGCTTGGAATAGGTTGGGATACCTGGCAGAAGGATCAGTTCTGTTTCAGAAATATACTCCATCTTACCCCAGAAGATACTGAAGTACTTACAGCTGCACTAAACAGAAGCAGTTCAATGATTCTATCTTTAACCTAAGATGGAAGTGGTAGGGAATGCATACAGACACAAGAGGGGTAGGTATTCTAGTATGGACAAATAAACAAGGGTCACTTGTAGCATGTCTGTGTAGTAGTACTTTGCATTGCAAGGAGACTGGGAAGGAAATGTGGAAAACACAAGCAGGGATGTAGGAAAGAAGAGGAGACATTTGTGGCTTCATGGAAACATGGTCAGTGACAACAAGGAGATGGGACATAGTGGGGCCTTGTTATGGGTTGTTCAAGAATGACAAAGGAATGAGGAACTGAGGTGGAGTAACAATCCTCACAAAAGTGGACATCACTGTAAAGACAGAGAAAGAAAAAACACAACCCAGTGGAGGGTGCAAGTTTTGGATAAGGTCAAAACCTAGACTAAGGACTCTTATTTTATGGTAGAGTAAGAACAGTGCTGGTGGATAACTGCAGTTATCACAGAAGGAGGGTGACGCACAGGGGTAAAGAGCTACAGAGTAGAGAGGGAGAAGAAGTTAACAAAGGTCTTAGGTATGACATTTCAGCTAACTGATACAGGAATGTACCAGAAAGGATAACATTTGGATGTGGTCCTGCCTAAGGTGAGGGAGGTCATAGATTAGGCAACACTGATGATGTCACTGATCATGTCATTGTGTGGTTTATAATGGGAATAAAGAAGGAGACTACAAAAGCAAAGATGACTGCAACTTTAGGGGACCAGATTGTGCTGAGCAAGAGAGACAATCAAATATAGGTAAGGAGAAAGAGGGCTTTGGTGAAAGCACAGTGATCACTAGGCCTGTTTTCTGATCATTTTATGAGGAAATGTAATATTCATTTAAGTGATGCTAAACATTTGGAAGCATCAGTTTTCTTAAGTAATTAAAACAGTTGTCATAGAATCATAGGATCATAGGAAGTTACTAGGTTATTGGCCCTGAGGCCCTTATAACCCTAGTCAGGAGTTTAACCCATGTTTAGACAAGTCAGCACCCAAAGCCCCTGTCCAGCAGGGACATGGGTGGAATCCCAGGGGTGTATTTTCTGTTTCCCATCCAGTTATCCAGATTGTGCTTGAAAAGGGACACTGAGGCATAGGATCATAGTACAAATGGTATAACTAACACATACACACACACAGTAGGCAGTACTGAGGTTAGAACCCCATCCTATCTAGGCATCTGTACTATAGTGCTATGTTCTTATTGCACATGCCACTGAGCTTGTACTAAAGACATTGGACAAAACTGGTAAACAGCAGAAGAAGAAGACATACAGAGGTTGGAAGCACATCAGGAGTTAGAGGTGAAGGCAGACAATATGGCAAATGAGAGTCAGTTGAAAGGACTGAGGAAAATAACATGGAAGATTTGGAAGTGAGGATAAAGATCAATACACCAGGGATTAAATGGAGAGATGGGAAAAGTGAGTTGCAGAAGTAACTTACACCTTATATGACAAAAATGAAGGTACATGACTTCCAACATAAATTTTAATGTGTTACCATAAAAACAGAATCAAAGCTTTAAAGAAAATAAGCATTTGCATTTACAAAATGAAAGAACTGAAACAATGGCAAGTTAAATTACTTTAAAAGGTACAGCATATACAAAAAAAAATTGTATTATCATAGTGTTGGAAGACGAAGAAGGGGAAGACTGTGTGGCCTTTGTGCAGGAAAAGTTATTCATTTGGACTGGTTCACATGCTGTGCAAATTAAAACTGAGGCAACACACATAATTTTTTTGTGCCTGAGGTGTGGTAAAACAGTAAAGACATATTTCAGTGAGATTTGAAATATATAAGTTAAATGGCTAGATTTTGTGTTTGTTCTGCTGTGGGAAGGTACACAAGATTGTTAATAGATAAATGTACTTTAATAAAGGATGTAGTTCCCTCTACTCGGTGATAGATAGTGCAATGTGTGATGGCTATGATATAATGCAGATAAAGGAAAGTGTGTTTCCATACTCTTTACCAGCAGTGCTTCAAGTGTACCTTTTCAACTGATTTAAGACTTGCCTACTCACATATCTTTTCAATTTCTTTGACACACTTCTTTTGGGCGGGGACATCCCCCCAATCCAGGACCACCTGCCTCTACCTTTCACAAAACCTCAACTCAAACCTCCCCCCCCCACCTACCCCTTCATACCAATACTCCCTCACCCAAATCACTAAAAATCTTTTCTGTTAATATTCAAAGCATGGTTAATAAGATAACAGAACTTCACTCTTGGATTTCTAACACTACTCCACACATCCTTACCCTAGCTAAAACCTGGCTTAAACCTCACATCCTTAATACAGAAATCTTATCTCCTGGCTACATCTTTCACTCAGATAGACCCAACAAGAGGGGTGGGGGGTTCCCATTCTCTATTTCAATTAACTTAACTTTTCTCCACTCTCTGTCTCTGTTCCTAGCTTTACACCTGCAGAAAGTCAACCCTCACAAAAGATTTGCCTTAGTCTCTCTCTCTCTCTCTCTCTCTCTATATATATATATATATATATATATATATATATATATATATATATATATATATATATATATATATATATATACACTCCCGGTGATAATATTTCTATCCTACAGAACTTTCTCTCCTGGCTCACTCAATATGTCCCTTATGAAACCATTATATTCAGAGATGTTAACATTGACTGGTCTAAACTGTCTTCCTCATCCCCTACTCACAGTCTCAATTTTCATGGATTTCACCAACAGATATTTACCCCTACTCGAACTAACAAAAACTCCTTACCTGGACCTATCCTTGATTGGATCTTTACCTCACATCCTACCCATTATCACAACATGGGTGTACTTCCTTAAGTGATCTCTCCCCTACCTATATTCATAGATTCACCCAACATTCACCCAAAGATCATACATACAGAGTATGTCAAAACCATAACCACTTTGACCCAGATGCATTTAACTCTAAACTTTCTAGCATTAAATGGCCCTTCCTATATCACCTCCCTCTCAATGAGGCAGTAGAAGCCTTCAATAAAAATTTCCTTGACACGCTTAACTCAATTGCCCCTTCTAGAGAAATCAGAATTAAATCTAACTTTGCCCCTTGGCTCACAAAACAAATCCACTCCAATATCCACAAAAGAGATGGTGCCTGGAAAGCTTGGCTTAAAAACAAATCCTCTGTCTTTCTTCAAAGATACAAGGAGTTACGAAACATGACCAACAAACTAGTCAACAAAGATAAGAAAGCTTTCTTCTGCTCTAGCCAATGAGCCCACATAAAAATCCAAAGAAATTCTGGACTACTATCAATAACCTGCTTCACCCTGGCAACCCATCTACTCCCAACCCCTTCCTTCACAATACTGCCACTCTCCCTAACAACTATTTCATAGAAACAATCCAAAAATGTACACAAAACGGTACTTCTAGCTCAACTCCTCCATCACCCCATAACAAAATCCTCCCCAACGCTTTAACTTTCCAACCAGTTCCCACTTCCATTATTAAATCTCTCCTAAATAAACTTAAACCTTGCTCCCCCTTTGCCAACCAACCACCCCCTACATTTTTAAACTTGCTGCACACTCTATTGCATACCCTGTCTCTATACTTATCCATCATTCCATTTATGAAGCCCATGTCCCAGACATATGGAAATCCTTTTATACAATCAGTCTCCACAAAGGTGGAAACTCTACTGATAATTCTAAATTCAGACCCATTGTTATCCTGTCCCCCCATCCAAAATCTTGGAAAAGTGCATCCATACTCAGTTACTCAAACACATTCTTGATAACAACCTCCTAACTCCCACCCAACATGGCTTTAGACCCCACCATAGTACAGCCACTGCATTAATGTCTTTCACCCAAACAGTAACTGAAGCCCGCAAAAATAACTTGCTTGTTTCCTGTTTATTCCTCAATCTGTCTAAGGCTTTTGATACTGTCTCCCATTCCAAACTTCTAACTAAACTCTCTGACCTTCATCTCTCTATCTCCTCTGTTAACTGGTTTTCTAGCGACCTTTCCAACAGGCAGCTGTCCATTCACTGCCAAACTGTCCTCTCCCCTTTCCTCCCAGTAAACACTGGCATCCCTCAAGATCTATCCCTGGCCTCCTCCTGTTCAATATTTTCACTAACAAACCACTCTGCTACTAACCTCTCAACACTTCTACAATATGCCGATTCCACTCTCTTTTCCTCTGCCCACAACATTCCTGCACTTCTAGCTCTCAGTCAACACACCTTCTCCTCTGTCGAAACATAGCTTTCTGATAATCAACTCATACTAAATCCCCAAAAAACTAAACTCCTTCTCTTCCTTTCTAAAACACTTGCTCTGCGCAAACCCTCCTTCTATATCACCTCCTCAACAACACCTTTATCAAACCTGAACTCCATACCAAACTGCTTGGAGTAATCATTGATGATGAACTAAAATTTGATATACATATCCAACAATATATAAAAACAACCCACCAGAACTTGATCTCATCTATTGCAACCAAAAATATCTCACACCTTCCTCCAAACCTCCCTACCTCAGTCACTCTTTCTACCCTGTCTTTTTTATGCTGCCCCCATCCTTACTAATGTTTAAACATCTCTGTTCTCCAAACTACAGCAAACATATAACAAAATAGCCAGATTTGCCTCCAATCTTCCATACAAATCCTATCACTGCCTTGCCCTTAAGACACTCCAAAGGCCTGAATTCCCTAAGCAACTACTTCTTTCTCAACTACATATCGCACACTCTGTCCTGAACATTCCCTCTTTCTGCTCCTCCATCTCTAATGTACTGTCCTACTACAACCCCCAAAGCCACCTCTGTAATGAGCAAACACCTCCTTGACATATACAAACCCAGTAAAAACATTGGAAAGTCCCTTTATAAATACTCCATAGCCCATGTTTGGAACTTACTCCTTCTCAGTATAAGAAGCACTCCTCAAAAATGCCTTTTCAAACAAGAACTTAAAATTTATCTGCAAAAGATGTGGTCCTGCCCTTGTCAACCCCCCCACTTGACTTATTCTCCCTTGTTATCTATATAATTTCTTTTTCATCATATACCCTGCACTTTCTGTTACTTTCCCCTCTTTTTCCTATTTTTAAATGCATAAAATAATAATAATAATAGGTTATTGTATTACTATTAACTCTTTGTACATTGGAATTATTTCATGCATGGTATCCACTGAATTTCACACTGTCTTTTTTGATATTTAGTATTTACAGATTTAATAGACTTATGTCATGCTATTACTTGCTAGTAGACTTATGTTATCTGTTGATTATATATTTGTAACTTTTGTAATAACTGTTAATTTTCTGGAGATTTTCTCCTTGGGTCTCCACTGAAAATGGGCCCCTGGTTCAGCTGGACTAACCCAGGTAACAAATGTCAATAAATAAATAAACAAGACTTTTTATAGGTTCACAGAATGCAGCGCGGGCTGTTCATTAAGTATGACTGTAAAGAACTGAAGAAGTCAAGCTGTGTTATAGAAGTCAGAAATAATGAAGATTAAGTTTCTACCAAATCTGAAATAATTAAAGCTTTAGATGAGGTAAAATTACAAACCTTTAGGAGTTTTGTGGTAAAAATAAATTTGGGAACTTCTGATGTATGAATGGTGGAGGAAAAGAAGGTCACACATGCTGCAGGAAAGCAAGTCATGTAAAAATTAAGACAGACTATAAGCAGTAGTTTTAATTGAGTATTAAAAATATGCATGGACACTATTAACTTTCTAGAGAAATGAGGTAGTATTTTGACAAGTGAACAAACATGGAAAATGACTTATTAGATGCACTTGTGTGATACATGAGGGATATACTTCCCTCATTTGCACCAGGTGAGTAACAGGATTTATAAATTAGATATCTAATCTCTATGGGTAGGAAGAATTATTTGGATGAACGTAAGTGCTCAAAAGACTTCTATAAAATGAAGATTGGAGGACTTTTAGATTATATACAATGTAAGCACAAAAGGATGTGTGCACTGACATAAAGTAGGCTGAAAAAATGAAGAGCACACTAAGTATTTGTTTTAATTGTACAGTAATGAAGATTTGTTTTCATTCTTAATTACTGAATTCCTTTAGCCAAAGGTATTAATAGCTGAATATTAAAATTGAAAGGAAATATGTTAATTATAAGCAGTCATACAGTTCAGGGAATGACATCCTTTACCTGCTTTTGGTCAAATCTACGTTATACTCAAGTTATAAATATGATCTTTATTTAAATAGATGAATGATTGAACATGGGGTGAAGTAATATTAGAGTATTATAAATGGCATTTATCTTTCAAATAATTGCAAATAGGGTTGGAGCAACTAGGGAGATATTATGACACTTTTATCAGTTATCACTTGACAACACGTTGGGAACATTGAAATACTGTGCTGGATAAAATAATTGATTGGCTGTTATTAGCTTTTCAGAATACATAACGTCATGATAGTTGACTATTTCAAATTCATTCCACATAGATCTGAAACATTTAGTTTACAGCTGATGAAAATGTTGAGACATAAACAACTTAGTTTGAATGTTTATATTGGAGAATGAAATGAAAAAAATCAAAACTTGAGAAAGTTCAATTCCCTTAAATTTGGAAAAGGAAATGGGTATTTTGGTATAAGTTTAGGATTTTATAAAGACTGTTTTTTTTCAATAATAGAGAAGTTTTGTGACAGGGATAAGTAACTGATTAAGCAATATGATCAAACATAATAGGATTTTTTACTTGTAACATTTCCAACTTTGGGTAGTGTAACTCCAAGAAATGTATTTGAGTGATCAAAATCATAATACATTGATTCAGGTTATTTTTGTTGGATGCGTCCTTCTCATTTATAGGTATATCAAAGAGATGACTAGATTTATTACTTTCAAAAATGTTCCCTGCAACTGGAGAATATTTTGCTGCATTGGAGTAGATGCTACAATGAACTTAATGGTTGCTTAGGAGCTACTTACATTAATCAACAGTGCATGTTTCCTCTGAGGACTGTATATTTATAGTTTTAAAGAGTGATTAGGAATATGGTCACCTTTCAAGATGGTATTGTTCGCTGTATAGGAGATAGAGGTGTAATAAATATTTTAGAAGTTTGAAGAGAAGTTCTGGTTCATTATGTGTTGTAGATGTGAAAATATATGAGAAGAGTTGTATTAACAGTGGGTCTTACTATTTTTCCATATATTGGACTAGAATTGAAAGAATATTTTAATTATTTGTATAGATTTAAACAAATCACAGATAAATACATTTTATATTGGTTCAATGCTTGTTTACTTGTTGAAGGAAAAGGAATTGCACCTGGCCCAGGTATCATATCATGTGCTCTTACAGCATAATGTGGGTGCTCTGAATTATTTATCAGTCGAAAGACATTGCAGATTTGCCTCATATCCCATGAAACAAGGCACCTTTGTCATTTCATGTCCATAGCTAATAGAAAAAGAACTTCACTTGGGCTAAAGAGAGGAAGAAGTTTAAGCTGCTTCCTAAGAAGAAAATTAGTCAGCCAACTTATCAGATTATTTTAGAATTGATAAGGGGTTAATGGAAAGAGAAGGACAATTAGTAACTATCCATTTTTTGAGGAATATAAACAAATATACTTGGTAAATAGTTTGTCAGTCATTAGAAGATATTTGCATGATTCTCCTGAGTACCAGGAGTCATTCACTATGCAACTGTGGCAAAAAGAGGTGCAAAAAATTATAGCAGAACAGAAAGAAGAGAGTAATGTTATACTAGGGACCAAGTAACTATAGCAGAATATCTTACAGAATAATATTATAGTTTATGTAAAGCCAATGCTCAAGGGGAAAAATAGACAGAGTGCGATATTAGTGTTTTCAGAAGTTTGGAATTATCATTACAAGTACAGGAAACAGAAACTATACTACCACCTGTTACTCAGAAAGAATAAATGGAGGCTATACAGGGGCAGGCAAGAAGGAAAAACCCTGCCAGAGATTGGTTCTAAACTGAATTTCAGTTGCTAGATCAGGATACTGTGCTGCCTAAATTAATGGAAACTAAAGGATATTCTTTCTTTATGGAAATAAGTTGCTGTATCTGTAATACCAAACAAAGGGAACAATTTAACCCTACTGTCACCTTAGCCAACTTCAGCTTTAAATCCTGACTGCAAATTATTCATGGTAGTGTTTGCAAAAAATGATCTACAAATGCCTATCTTAATTAATAAATAAAGATTAGTGCAGCTTGGTGTGAAGAAGACAAACATTTGAGAATGCATTGAAGACAAAGATATCAACTTTGGGTATACAAATGCAAGAGAAAGCATTTCTGATTCTAGGTTTGGATGCAAGTATATCTATCTGCTTAAAAAAGCAGTCAGTGGGTCAATAGCCAGTGTACTTGCCATTGGTGCAGATGTCTGTGGGTTCTATTCCCACTCCAAGTAGATCAAATGCTGGTACTGCAGTGAAGCAAAAGGGGGGGTTTTGCACTCCTGAATGTGCTGTCCTTCAGATGACATATTAAACCAAGGTCCCATCTGCTTCAGTTAGTGGTAGCTCAGGTGTGTGTAAATGATCCCACTACGTGTACCAAAAAGAGTAGAGGAAGTTTGATGTCCTAACCAAATCTCCCTCCCCCTAATAGTATAAATACCACCTTGAGTCTCCCGTGAAAAGAGGCTACTAGCCATCAGGACTAACCCAGCCAACAAAGATAAATAAAATAAATCTACCTAATATATATATATATATATATATATATATATATATATATATATATATATATATATATATATGGATTCACTTCAGAAGCTCGAAATACTGAAATCTCGAATTTCAGTTATCTCGAGCCCAAGAAGTGGAATCCACAAAACAAAGAAAACTAAAAACTGCAAAATTCAAAACCTCGAATACCGGAAGTTTTGAGTTTCACGGTTTTACTACACACACATACACCATCCACTAGACAAACACACACAATCACTCTACTACATGAAACCCCCACACCCCCCTACTTAAATATTCTCATTCCGAGGTCGCACTGCATACAAACACACACAAAACACCACCACACAAGCTACTTTCTCTTCGCACACACACACACACACACACACACACACACACACACACACACACACACACACACACACACACACATCACAGCAACAAAACACACTGACACACACCACAGCACCTACCCAAATCCCTTAACACATACACACTTACCTGAATACATGACCATAGCGGAACTTTAGAAGCATGAAATTCAAAACCTCCGGTATTCGAGGTTTTAAATTTCTCGCTTCTAAACTTTCGCTATTATGCTACTTGGGCTGGAAATACTGAAATTCGAGATTTCAGTATTTCGAGCTTCTGAATGGAACCCATATATATGTATAGATATCATATCTATATCTATATCTATATATATATATATATATATATATATATATATATATATATATATATGTGTGTGTTTAAATGAACACTTGCCAGTGAGTTTGATTGTGACACAAAACATCAAACATATTGATAAGTGTGAACTAATAGATTATATTTGTTTTTCCAAACAGAAAAACAAAAAATAACTTTTACATGGGGCACTTTGCCTCCACACATCCCGACGTGCCCCCCCCCCCCCCCCCCCATGGAGATTAGATATACAAGCTGCATAGTTGTACAAATATGAAGAAGACATAAAAGCCCAGGAACTATTTATTAGTCAATACAATGAACTTTGACCATTACAGAACTTGACCGACTGCACCACTGAAAAAAAAAACATGTCAGCATTTCAGTTCACAATGAAATGCATGCAGCAATAACTCATATTAGCCTATTAGAATTGTGTTATATAAAACTGGTACTCAGAGTTTGTTTTTTTAATGAATTTATTGAATTGATATGTGCCATTTATACTGCATTTTGAACATAAATTAGGATGGATACAGGAATGTTGTGGTCCTTCCTATTGCTAACAGAACAAGATGGGGTTGTCCTGCTTCCCTTCTTGTATTTATACTGTATCTATAATTCATGACAGCTATGATAAGAAATCAGATTTAAGAGGATTTATGCTTGATTGTGAAGAACTAAATATAGCATTTCTTGTTTTTGTGCATGATATTTTGATTTATATGGACCATCCTAAGAAAAATCTTTAAGTGTTAACTCAAATACCAGATAAGTTTGGTAAGATGCCCAGTTATAAGATTTATAAGCCAAGAGCAATAGGTCTAAAGTATAATTCATCAAGAATGGTAAACCACATTTATAAAGAGCAGTGTTTATTAGATATTTGGAAGAATAGCTGGCTACTACTTTAAAAATGTATTCTGAAAACATAAATTGTGCTAAGAGAGATGTTTTTCATGCTTAGACAGTCTAGGCATTGTTTTTTTTTTGTTTTGACTCCAGTCTTTCCTAAAGTGAAATCTCAAGAGGTTTGCTAAGGGTAAGTAGATATCTGGTACGAATTTTTGTGGGCTGATGATAAACCCAAGATAAGTTTAGAAAATGATTCCAATTAAATAGGTTCATGCTTTAAATGTCATGCATACTGGGATGGGGTGAGTGTGTGTGGATGTCTGTGTGTCTGTAGATGGGTTATGATAAATTATTGGGGCCATTTGTTAATATTTTAAATTCATTACAGTCTTAATAAGCTTGGACACTCAAACAAGAACATAAAAATTAGAATAAAAATAGGTTGGTGAAACGAATTTGATTTAATTAAATATACACAGTTTGTTGATTGGTATATATTTTTATATACATGTATTATCAATAACTTATTATATTTAAGGTATTTTTGTAACTCGCTGAATTTATAAGTTATGAGGTAGAAAGTGTTTTTACCACTAGTATAAATAGTATTACTAAAATATATATGTAAAAAATTTTAATATATGTGGTACATAACATGATGTTTTTAAATGAGAACACGATTTTCACGTTTGTATAAGTATTTTAGTATTGCATTTGATTTTAAAATAGTAAAGATTAAACAGTTGATTGGTTTTGGTTAGGGCTGAAGGTAATTAATTAATTAATTAAATTAAACAATTATGTGTCCCTGTGAGTGTATTTATACTCACAGTAAGTCTTACAACAACTTGTCCGAAGAAGTGCATGTAAATTACTGCACGAAAGCGCTAACAAGTAAAAGGATTCTGGATTTTATACTGGCTGCTGTGGTTTGTTGGATTCACCTTTTTGTTTTGTCGGTTTGTGTAACTTTTTGAAGTTTTCTTTTTCTTCATGGCTGAAAGTGGTGGTTCTCAACAGTCGCAGTCCCTGTATTCTCCAAACCCCGACTCAAGCGGAGTTTCCAGCCGAGACGCAGATCCGATCGGCAACTTGACAGCCCTTATCCAGCAGTTAACTCAGCGAGTAGATGACCTGGCGAAGCAAGTCAACAGTCGGTCCACGGAAGGTATGCCCGTGGTTCGACCTAAGCCAGGGGTGAACTTTAACTCAGTACCGAATGTTTTAGTGGCGGAAAATAGAGACAATCCTGGGCTAGGGCCCAGTTTCAATTTACAGTCTACAGGAACTATCCCGCCGGCACAACAAGCGAGTCAAATTAGCCCAACAGGTAATAGAAGAATTACACAAGTAACTGTTGCCAACAACCAAGGCGAGGTTTATACATCTAATTCTACGCCACCAGTATTACATGAATTCATGAATACACCAACTAATTTTTTCAGTGGTCAAAGTGATAATAATGTAAATGTTCAGGATAATCAACAAGAAACCACCAGTAATATTGTTTTATGTTTAAAACAATTCGATAGTTGCTTACTCAAGTACAAGAAACTGCAACTAGAAATTTTATATTTCAAAGAATGCATTAATCTCAAAATCGTTCCGAAAGGACTTAGGCGGTGGAAATATCCACCAGGTGTGATTAAGCACTCAGATTTCCACAAACATCTTATTTTATTCTTCAATCAACAAGGGCTTAATTTATTGGACTTATTAATAATTGAATACACGGAGCAAATGTCAGTGCTTAAACAACAACTGGAGACTCTGGAACAGGATATCAGAAGAGACTCTAATTTTAACAGGTATGAATATGATTATGGCAGGATATTCTCAAGCATTGATTCGCTTCTTAACAAGATCAGCGAAACAAAGAAGCGTAAGATTAACAGAGATAAACTGGCGTACGCAGATGGCAATGCGTACCCAGACCCACCCCCTAACCGGGTTTTCAATGACTTTCATTCTTCGATAGTGAGTGGTGTGGATCGAACCAATAACAATGCAGTTTCAAGCTTAGTAGGTGGTTCTGAATCATCCAATGAACCACTGTCTCCTACTGTGACTGGGATTAATCAAGCCAGATGAAGTGAGCGTATTCAAAATCAACAAAACCATCACAAACATCAACAAAGTAACCAGAGCAGCATGGAATATAACAACAATCAACAGGATTTTCAACGCGTAGCCCCCAACACCAAGCGGAAGAATGTGAATTGGTCGAAGAAGACCCAGAACAGGAAGACGTACAATCGACGCAGGAGGTAATAGGAACTTTACAAAATGAGTATCCTGCGATCATTTTCAGTGACAGCAATGATTTTCGTGTGTACAATTATACTTCCTTTGATGTTCCACACGATTTTGTCGAGTTATTGGCAAAAGGTTTTAATTTTGTACTGCCACAAAAACCTGATATAGCTAGAGTTCTTTGTGATCTTAAATTATACATACGCAAACTTAATTTGAGAATGTTGCTAGGAGAAAACAACAACTTGTTAACTACAGAACGAGTGGCAAGTATATTCAATCCTCCACTCGACAATAATTTATTGTTATTTGAAAGAATTACTGAAGTCCATCTAAGAGCATTAAACAAGGAGTTTTTCAGAACAAACATTTAGATTTGACAAACCATAATCTTATTGCTTTAGTAAGAGCACATAACATACGTGTAATGAAACCCGACAAGGGTGGGGGGCGGTCCTTATGTACGAAGATGACTATGAAACCAGGATGAATGATATGTTGTCAACTAACAACTATAGAGAGGTCTCAAGAAATGAGTTAAATCAGTCATACCAAAAAGTTAAAGATTATCTAAGTGATTTGTTTATAGATGGCAGCATTAATACAGATTTATATCAATATTTAACCATGCCAGCTCCTATGGTTCCAGTCATCTTCGGGGTTCCAAAACTACATAAGGACTTTCAGACCCCCCCTTTTAGACCTATTATTGATGGACGTCAATCCATCACTTATTCATGTGCCAAGTGGGTGGACAACAAGTTAAAAGAGGTCCTTAAAACCGAACCTCAAATTTGTAAGGACTCTTGGTATGTCCTTGATAGTTTTAATCATATTCCATTTGAAGCAAGTTTTGGGTTTTTGACAGCTGACGTTAAGGACCTATATACAGCTATCCCCCAAGACATAGGCACAGACTGGGTTAGGGACTTCCTGTTAAGCAAACACCTTCCAGGTGACGAAATTGATTTAGTCGTCAGTTTACTTGAACTGGTGTTGAATAACAATTTTTACATGTTTAAAAAGGATTTATATCTTCAATTAACTGGTGTGGCAATGGGCTCCCCTTGTGGGGACACCTTTGCCAACTCCGTTATGGCTTTCTGGGAGCACACCTATTTATTTCCACATCAACTTTACAAGGATGTGGTTATTTGGTACACAAGATACCAAGATGACATCTTGATGATTGTTAAAGGTAGTAAAGAAGAGGCCATTCAATTGATTGATGTGATGAATTCATTTGCTCCATTTTTAAAGTTTACTTATAATTTTGATGAATTATCAATTAATTTTTTAGATATTTTGATTCGGAAAGACATAGAAAAGGGGAGATTTAGCACTAATATTTACCGGAAACCCCATTACAGTAATTCTTTCTTGCATTTTCCCAGCTCCCACCCCTTCTTTCAGAAGAAAGGGGTGGTTAAAGGTCAGGTAGTGCGTGCTTCTCATATGTGCTTTGAAGAGAGCACCTTCAAAGAAGAATGTAGTCTCCTAGCAGACATGTTTTCAAATAGAGGATATCCTAGTAGACTAGTGAATTCAGTTATTCGCGAAGTTAAGCAAAAGAGATGTACTGGTTCCTTAGGACCTATTTTAAAGATGAGCAACAATCCCTGTGTATTGGATACTATGGGTGAGATCAATGTAGTGGATATTCCTATAAACATAGATGATGGATGGGTAAACTTTAATATCAGTTTTTTGACCCAATATGATGAATTGGCAGTAGAGTCCCGCCGTATCCTGAACAATAATTGGGAATTCTTAACACAAGGTCTGCACTCCAACACCAACTTAGGACAAAAACCTTTAGTTGTATTTCGAAGGGCACCTTCACTGAAAACATTATTAGAGCTTCCCTCTAGAACATATAGGGTTAATAAAGGTATGTTTAAGTGTGGCCATTGTGGTTATTGCAAATTTATTAAAACTGGGGCCACCTTTTTAATTAGTGGACTGAGATATTACATCAATGATAAATGTGATTGCTTCAGTCAAGGGGTAGTGTACCTTGCCACTTGTACATTATGTCCTGCGTTCTATTTCGGAAAAACCGAACGTCATCTCAAACAACGTATCTATGAACATATGTATGCAATTTCTAGGGGAGTAGTCTCTAACGCCCTGGCAAAACACACAATGGAAAACAAAAATCATAGTTTTTTGTTTAAAGCAGTACAGAAAATAAAAATTAACCCTAGAGGTGGGCCATGGCACCTCAAGTTGGAAGAATGCGAGCTACAGTGGCAACTTAAAACCAATGCATATGTTTATCCAGGGATAAATGAGATGTGCTCTATTAAATGTTTGTTAAAACAAAAAGCTCTTGTTAGGTGAAGATATTTGGGATAAAAGTAATGCAGTCTTAATAAGCTTGGACACTCAAACGAGAACATGAAAATTAGAATAAAAATAGGTTGGTGAAACGAATTTGATTTAATTAAATATACACAGTTTGTTGATTGGTATATATTTTTATATACATGTATTATCAATAACTTATTATATTTAAGGTATTTTTGTAACTCGCTGAATTTATAAGTTATGAGGTAGAAAGTGTTTTTACCACTAGTATAAATATTATTACTAAAATATATATGTAAAAAATTTTAATATATGTGGTACATAACATGATGTTTTTAAATGAGAACACGATTTTCACGTTTGTATAAGTATTTTAGTATTGCATTTGATTTTAAAATAGTAAAGATTAAACAGTTGATTGGTTTTGGTTAGGGCTGAAGGTAATTAATTAATTAATTAAATTAAACAATTATGTATCCCTGTGAGTGTATTTATACTCACAGTACGTCTTACAACAACTTGTCCGAAGAAGTGCATGTAAATTACTGCACGAAAGCACTAACAAGTAAAAGGATTCTGGATTTTATACTGGCTGCTGTGGTTTGTTGGATTCACCTTTTTGTTTTGTCGGTTTGTGTAACTTTTTGAAGTTTTCTTTTTCAACATCACAGGGGTACACAGAAGGCAAATATGTTTTCTGGAGGGGTAGGCAGGCACTTTTCCCATACAGGATTTATATACCTTTGCAAGCATTGGCAATCTTATTGGGCTCTACTTTGAATATTGAGCTTTCCTTACTCACAGCTTTTGTTCACACTGTAACTAAATACAAAAATCTCTAAGATGCATCTCAATGAATTTAGAACCCTGTGATTTCAGAGGGGGGGGTGTAGCAGTCCCCTGCATAGTTCAATTAGTTTTTCATACTTATTGCAGTGGAGTTTGGTTAGTTAGGATGCATTAAATGATAGAGGAAAAAAAACAAAAAGCGAAAAAAAAAAAAAAAAAGAAAGGAGTAATCTGTCTGGATGGTGTGGGGTTATGATGGAGGACTGGACAAGGAAAGGGGGGCAAGTATACAATGGGAGGGCATAGAGCCATTTGTCTAAGGGTCCATTTTGCCCAGGACTGGCCTTATTGATTGCAGATATATGAGGTATATATAGTCCATAAAGTGTTTATGCATGGTTTCTGAGGCAGTCTGTTGATGAAAATGACTGTCACCATCTGTTATTGCAATACAGGGGATAGTTATTGACCTGCCAAAACACAGCCACCACCATTCCAATTAACCTCACACATTAATTTCTTCATATACCCCACCACTTGCTTTGAAGTCACCAGCCACCACTGAATCTTGTTTAGTGCATGCAATAGTAACCTAGTGTTATTAACACAAAAATCACAACCACAGGAAGAGAGTATTATAAATTAGATAAAAGCACATTTCTCCCAGCACAGTCTTATGTTTCAAATGTAAGTTCAAGTTAGTGCAGAGGATTACAGCTATGAGCTGTCAATGTACTGTTCTCTGTAGTCAGTGGTTTGAAACCCTCAGCCTCCTTTTGTCTACTGTGTGAGCACTCTATTAATCACTTAACCAGGCAGTGCTTCCAGGTCACCCCTAGAAAGGGATAACAAATACTGCTACTAGTTATAATAACGATAATATTGATAATGATGATGATAATAAAAGCTCTCATAACCTGTATTAACTTGCTTGCTACACTTTAAGAAGACCCTTTTTGAGTCATATAGATTGCAAAGAGTAGGCCTGACTTGCTTTTTAATTAAAAGTGCCCATCTGGGGAACATGGCTTTTTTTTTTTCTATTGCTCCACAAGGAGCATGGATTTCAAAGAATGGACCTGACTGGCTGGCTCCTGAAATTGGGAGCACTAGATCAAGGAACAGACTTTTTTTTCCTCAAGTTGTGTGGATTTGGAAGAACAAAGCACTATGTTAGAGAATGGATTTAAAGTTTAGGAGAAGAGGGTGCCAGATTGGAGGAGAGCACCAGACACCAGAATAGCTAATTATATCTGGGCTATGGAGGAATTAGTTACATGTAAATCTGTGGGGATTTTCAAAGAACAGCTCTTTTATTGGAATCATGTCTGTAGATCAACATCATCTCCGTGAACACAAATGCCCTGAAAATATTTCACCAAAAGCACTTTCAGCAAACTTTAGAATTATTTTTTACAAGGGAGCAAACCCTCTGCATCCCCATTGTGGAGGAACACCCACAACACCCCTGAAATTAAATATATCCACATTGAGGTTGAACATCAGTTGAGAAAAGAGAATTATCTACTATTGATGAAAGTGCTTTCACTGAAACATGTTCACTAAAATAGCATTCAATTAAACTGCCTTTGACACAATGACATGCTCCCCTTTTATTTTGTTTATATTTATTTTATCTTTATTGTTATTAAAGCAACTCCTAAGTTTTAATAAATAAATGCTGAAGGGCCAGTTAAATGACAGTCTTTGTGTTCTTGTATTTCTTTATCATCACCTTGTCCGGATATGAAGACATTCTAAATTTGAGGGATCTGTAGAAAGAGTCTGTTGAGAAAAACATGAGCTTAACTTAAAAACCCTTGGGGGCTTCTACATGGAAAGTGGCAGAGCGAAGAAGGTAAGGTCAGTGCAAACTTTGTTTTCAAACAAGTTACTGAATCGGTTCGAAGGACCTTCAGCAACACCAGTTCTAGCAAGTCTCTTCAGGAGTTTTGAATGACTGGCCATATCAAATGCTCTGTTGGGGACAGCAAAGAAGGCTTCATAAGTAAACTCCCATCCATGTGAGGGAATATAAAATGGAGTGAACTAAGAAATGGTACTAAGGTACAAAACTCCCAACTAAAACTCTGCTGAGAGTAGTAATGTAAACCCACTTGCAGGGTTGCATATTAATACTAGGTTGTTGATCTGGTAAACAATTTGTAATCTAGATATTTGATCCCACATTGAAATTACCACACATAAAAATGCTCTGGTCAGTGAAAGATGAAACAATCTTTCACTGATTGGAATGTCCTTTACAGTTAAACCGATTAAGCCCATGCTCATGTTCCCATCCTACATAACATCCCCAGCAGCTACCTTGCTACCTTACACCCTACCCCTACTCCTACTCTCCTTTTATCCTAACTCAAATATCTACCTCCCCTTTTCCTTCTGTTTCCCTACTTCCCTTAACTCATCTCTCCCTTACTTCATTCAACCTACATATCCCCCCACTGATCGTATTGACCCTGTGGCAACATACATATTGTAAATAACTCCCTAGTTTAATTAACTTGTAAATACCTACTTATTATTGTTTAGACTAAACATCTATGTTAGCAATGATAGTGACTATATATTTGTAAACTTTTACTAATTGTGGTATAATTTCTGTTTTTTTTTTCTAATTGTATTAACATATACTTTTGCTTCATGTACTCTTCTTGTACTTTAATAACCTGTTGTTTAATATACTGTATCTATGGAGCTTTTCTGCCCAGGACTCCATTGAAAACGGGCTTCTTCGGCCCAATGGACCATCCTGGCAAACAAACTTCAAATAAATAAATAAATTAATTAATTAATAAAATTAAGCCATGCCAAGGGAAACTGTCTCAGCAGAGGTGAAAGCTAAAGAATATGACTGCACTGCACACAATATGGACATAGGAAATGACATGTTAAATGAGGGATATCAGCAGAAATGAGAGAAAATAATGCCCACCAACCCAGAAGGCCTTTAAATGCAATTATTATGGAGGACTTATTGGTATCTTCTAGAATTTCTACAATAAATTAGTAAATCTGGAATGTTATTGCTGTTTTACAGACAAAGCAGGAAGTTGATAACAAAACTTTTAAGACCTCATTCAACTCCAAATGCAAAATTAAATAAGTCTAGACTGGAAAAAGCATTTAAGGAAACCTTCTGCCCCTTCATCAGTTAGTATCTACCACCTTCAGATTCCACAGAGTTAACTATGAAGGGGATACATTAAAAGGGCTGCACACATACTGTCAAAATATCCATTTATTCTCTAATTATCCAAAATGGAATTCAAGGCTGCATGATCATCAGAACGTTCCTAGCATGCAGTTGTCACAAGGCAGAAGAAATAATCATTGAGGATTCCACTTTATCACAGTCTGTCTACAAACAGCTCAGTGTTTTCATGCCTTATCAGAAAGGGTGAAAGCCAACTCCCTCCCTCTTTTAACTCTAAGTGCTATTCTCACTGATTTTGATTTTTCATCTGAAGCGGTAAATCTTTTGATGCCACTTTACCAGACACTTTACCAGACTGCAATTTACTGGGACAAGTTATTTTTAGCTCCATAGTTTTTGATGTGACTTGTTCTTTAAACACTTTCTGAGATGAGTGATGGGAGGGTTGGAGTGGGAGGGATTAGCCCAAGAACATTTCTAATACCACCTGCAAAAGGAAATTTAGCTTAGTTTTAAATAACACCTGACTCTTGCAAAATACCCAGTGTGGTTTCTCAACAGATAAGGACTGGATAATTTGATATTCTGTTAGAAATGGTGATGATCATCAAGAAAGACAGTGTTAGAAAAAAATCATTAACTAAGTTTGTTAATTATTAAATTCCTACATGGAAAAATGTCTTGT
The DNA here is from genome assembly GCF_019279795.1 of Protopterus annectens. NCBI lineage: Eukaryota > Metazoa > Chordata > Ceratodontiformes > Protopteridae > Protopterus > Protopterus annectens. Next base: position 1,140,929,023 of record NC_056739.1, read on the forward strand.
TGTAAAAAATGGAAATGCATAGAGCATCCAAGCCTAGTTTTGGCACACACATCTTCAGATAAGATGGTGTGCATTTGTTAAGATCAGGGAAGAGAATTTTTGCAATAGATATTTTGCAATATTTGACAAACACTAGGCAGGATTTTTGACTGATTGAAAATTGAACAGTTCACAGATAGCAACATTTGATGCATCTCTGATGGTTGTTAATGCTAGGAGTATTAATAATAAAGTTTTGTTTTGTTGGAAAATTTGCTACTTTCCCAGCAGATTGATGTTGTTATTGTTTGGTTAAAGAACAATAACTGGAAACCAGTTCTGTCAGGGTATAAATGTTTCTACTGTAACAGACATTCTAACAACAAATCAGGTGGAGGTGTTATGATAGGGATTAAAGATAGTTATGAGACCTGTGATTATTACATGTTCAATGATAACACCAATACTATACACTGTGCAACTGCAACAATAAAGACAACCTTAAAACATATAACAATTGTTGTATATAGCACACCAATGTCAAGTGCAGATGACTTAGAGGAATTCATATATCTTTTGCTTGAAATACAGGAGGGAAGAATAATATTAGCTGGGACCTTAAATTTACCAGAAACAGAATGGAATAATATTAATTCAACAACATTAATAAGGAAATTATTCACAACATATATTCAGGGACAACAGTTGCTTCAGATTGTAAAAAAAAAATTACCAGGGAACAAGACATTGTTTGTGTTCCCAAAGAAATTACTGTTACTTCAAGTCAAGTTTTACCACCGTTGATATACAGTGATCATGGGGTTATAATGGTTAATTTGGTGCTAGATAATTCTGCCAAAATGAAATCAAAAGCAATGCAGAGAAGGCTAATTACAGATTATATGGAAGCAAAACAGTGATGTGTTCAGTGGAAATACTGCAGATGGAATGTGGAAAGTTTCGAAAAAGAAACTGAGTGCAAAAAATCAAAAAAATGTTTTAACATCAGGAGCTCGACATACAATGTCAGGGGGATATATTTCCATAAGAACAATATGCCTGTTTAAGGTGAGAGACAAAAAATATAAGAAATGGAAGAGAGGTCGAACTACAACTTTGAAAACTGAAATAAGCTGGACAAACAAATTAAGAATTTATATAAAGATATTGAGCATAATATAGATAATAAGATGTGGAAGTAAAGAAAACCAAATTGATAAACTATATGCAGATTCTAAAATGTATTCTCAGACACAACAGATTATAGATACATTTTGGATTTGGCATAATGGTTAAGGTGTTTACCTCATTTACAAAATCTTATGGAAAACAGTTTGGCTGTACTGGAATCAACTTAAATTATATTGAAAAAGAACTGAGCAAACTGGATTCAAGCAAAGCACAGGGAGGAGACAGAATTAGTAATAATGACCTGAGAACATTTCAGCAAGAACTTACAGTACTATTATATTTATTATTTACTAGGTCAAATAAATATGGAGAGATTCCTCAAGAATGGAGAAATGCACTTATTAAACCTTTCTTTGAGGGAAAATGGAGTAGGACAAACCCAGAGTCATATAGGCCCTTAAGTCTAGTTTAATGTTGTGGAAAAATAATGAAAAAGGTAATACTGGATAAATTATTGTCAGAATTCGATAGGTTGGGATTTGAAACCATATGTCAGTATGCACATATTAAAAATAGATCTATTACCACCTGTAACATGATGCTCTATAATAATATAATAACAACTATGAATGAAAAATTATGCTGTGATATAATTTATATAGATTTAACTTTAGCATTGGCAGGGCCATACAAAAAACACTGCTTAATAAATTAGAACAACTAGGTGTTGATGTACCCTTGATAAGATGGATAGCTGCATGGCTTACAAATAGGACATGTCAAGTATCATACAGCAACTGTACAGGTGAAATCCTTGGTTACAGTCAGGGTGTCCCACAAGGTTCTCTCCTAAGCCCTTACTTGTTTAGATTGTATCTTTCAGATCTAGCTTTTTCATTTGAAGTGTTCTGCAGTCTATATGCAAATGACTTGAAACTGGGTAAACTGATCATATGTGTTACAGATAATGGCATGTCTACAAATGAACTTGGCTAAATTGACCATTTGGGCACAGGAGAATAATATGCTGATAAATACATCAAAAACTAAACATACTAGATTTGGGAGACATAAATTAAAAGGTGAATATTTAATACAGAACACAGTGATTGAAACTGCAGACTCATTTAAGGACCTGGATATATGTAGCTCCAGCTATGTGTTTTTCTAGTCATATCAACCAATTAAGGAAATATAAGGAAATATCTGAAATGACTGCTGCTTTTTAAAGTAGTATTTTCAGAATGTTGGGTCCTGTCTTCCTCTCATTCTCCTTCTGTGAGAAAGCCACAGTATCACATTGATTGTTTTGTAAACGCTCAGCTAGTTAATTATTGAAGTTGTTTACAGTGGATATCAGGCTTCTTAACCTTCTGGCAACAAAAGAGCTCAATTTGTTTATGCTCCAGAGGAGGGAAGGAATACAGAAGTAAATGGCAGCAACATTGGGTGTGGGTGTGAAGTAACAAAAGGAGCTACAAGTGCTTAGATATGTGATAGAAGTAATGATGTAAGAGCAATGGTGACCATTTCTTTAAAGTATCATTAGATTCCATTCAGCTCGAAAGATGGCATACACACAGAGGAAGCTGACTAGGACCCAGATGTTACAGTAAAGAATGAAAGAGAAGAGAAGAATGCCTACCTCATGCTTTTTAAAAAATATGTGGAATAGACCAATGCTATGAGTTGCCAAAAAGATTCATCTTTTTGTCCTGGTCTCAACTCCCTCAGCAACCCACTGACTACAATACAACTCCAAACAAGTTACTTAACCATTCAGTGCTTCTACGTATCCATGAAAAATAAGCCTCAGCCTAGTTGGATGACCCTCATATTAAAATATGCAAAGAAAAATACCTCTCTTAATGAAGATCCTCTTCTACTTAAAGTGCTTTTCTTGAATGGAAGGTTTTCTGCCCAGTTATCTCCTATCATAAAATCCACTTGACTAAGGGATCTAAATGAACAGATAAACCTTATTGAATAGAGGAGCAGGGTCTTTCCATGTCCTGCTTGGGAACTGTTTCCTGAATTCCCACACACCAAAGGACCTGAAGCCAGTACCTTTCTCAGCCAACACAATGCAACAAGGCTAAGTCTTAATCTTTAATCTTATTTTTGTGATTAGGAAGTACCAGAAAGAATACAAGAAAGCATACAGGAAGCTTTCTACTTTGAAGGAATGTGACCACTGTCAATCTTCTCTTATTTTGCTGAACAGAGAAGAAAGGGTGAAGGACCAGAGTCAACCCAGTAGCAAGTGGTCAAATTCAAAGGTACCTAAACTCCTGAAGGTCTTGAGCAGGTTTCCAAATCCATATTTCTAAGAAGGTTAGAGCTTTAGGATTCAGGAATTCTGCCAGCACATTACTTTCTCTAAGGATATAGATGGTTGTAAAGATTACACTATCATGCACTAGTCACCTCACTAAACAACAGTTACAAATTCATGTTGCCATTGTGTTTATATAACAAATCAAGAATGGTTGCTTGACCACAGTTAAAACATTCTGGTTTCAGCTCCTCTTTCAGAACTTTCAAGGTTACAGTGCACTGCCTGCATCTTCATATGCTTTATATGCAGCTCCCTCTCCTTTGGTGGGGGGAGGACAGCATCTTCCCTAAGCAAATGAGGAACAGAGAAAGCTCCCCAACCTGCTAAATCTTGTGACTGGTTCTGTTACAGAAAGAGAGAAAACAGGTGATGATATTCCATTAACCCAGGCAAAATGAAAAGGGCTTACTTACTTGAAAACCAGATAGTTGCAGAGTGACAATGTTTAAGATTTGGCTGTAACTGTGAATGGTGGGCCAACAAAGGCTACAAATGAACTTCTGAAGCCTGTGTCCACCATCACACACAGAAGTTAAAATGGTCAAAGCCTAGGCCCTCAGTATATATCCTCACCTTAGGATGAAAGGGACATGCCCTTGTGGGGCCCTCTCTTTTGGGGGATGACAATGGAAAAATGGGGAAAAGTGTCCAACTCTGTTTCAAAGAAAGGCAGTCCCATGGGATGGGTTCAAAGAGAACTTTCCCAGTTTAGAGAAAACTAATCAAGCATCCAACACAAAAATTCTTCCAGGGTAAAATCAGCTTATCCCACTTGACCCTTGCTGTTTTTCTTATAGAACAAGGTGGACTAGGACTACCTAATTTGAGGGGGTATTTTAGAGCAACACAGTTAAGGCTCTTATACATAGCACAAGCAGAAAACTATAATTCAAAGTGAAAGGAATGATGCTGACACAGGGAGGAAGTTCAAGAAATAAGGAGAGATTGGGATTTTGGATGCCGACTCTTAAGGATAACAACCAAAATCATACAGAGTATTATATTCATAAACTAGCAGGGAGTATTCTAAGAACCAAACCAGAATGAGAAGGGAGAAAAGATATCTTGCCAGTAGGGGTGACTATGGTCAGGGGTACAGATAATAGGCAAGAGGAGGCTGGAATTTACTGGAGAAAACTGGCAAAGTAACCAAGATATTGGGAGCAAATAACTAAAAAGGGAACGGTAATGGAATGGGAAGAGGCCAAGAATTTATTTGGACTGCAGGTTAGAGGTTGCCTTCTCTATCAAGGACTGATATCAGAGTATAGGCAACGAGAAAGACATAGGGGCTCCTAAATGAAAGATCAGCACTGGTAGAGTTTTTAATGGAATGTAGAACATAGGCTGCCATTAAAAAAAAGGAATAATTAGTAAAGCATATATACTGCATGTCTGCATGATAATTATAAGAATCAATCCGAGGAGCTTAGAAAGGATTTGGAAGAGACTGGATAAGCAATTCACAAAGAGACAATGGGGGGATATATGTATATCTCCCAAATATGCAACGAAATCTAGAACATATAGGATCTTTGCCTGGAAGTATTTACATATGTATTTCTAGACCCCAAGTAGACTCCAAAGAATTGTTCCTCAGGTGGATAGCAAATGTTGGCGGTGTGACAGGCAGGGAAGAGGAAGCTGGGAACATTTTTTTGGGGAGTGCAATGAACTGGCAGACTTTACAGATTCCCTGTAGGTCACGCTGTCAGACATGCTGGGTGAGTGGATTGGACTGACTGGGGAGATGATGTTTTTGGGTTATGATACAGAATCAGAATTGCCTAGACACTATAAAGCCTTGCTGAGTCTAATCATGGTGGCTGCCAAAAAGCAATTACTATAAAATGTAAATCAAAGTCTAGACCAACTTTACTAGAAGTAGTAAATATAGTAACAGAGATAAAACAACTGTAATTGGGATCTTTAGAAAAGGGAAATAGCAATCTACATAGGAAAAATGGGAATTGTGGGAACAATATATGCAGAGCAGAAACAAGGTTTAAGAAGCAGAATGTGAATGAGTCATATTATGCTTAACTGACAATGACAGGAAGGTTTTTAAATTATGTATAAAGTTTGCAACTACGGTTGTTTCAAAGGTGTCTGTAATGTAAACTGTTTGCAACTAAAGTGGTATCATTTTGTATGTTTTTTCATTTATATAAATGTAAGATTGCCTTTGTCATATGTGAAAATTTAGCAAAGATGTTTGGGAAAAAAAGATGTTTCCAGGGTGTTGGGAGATGGGGCACCAAACACACCTCAGTAGTCCAAAACAATGGAACATATGAAGAGGTTTATCTCCTGTAAGGCAACCACCATAGCAATTAGCACTTGTGAACACTGCAGGTACATGAATTAAAATATCACTCTTTTGATGAGAATGGTTTCCACCTAAAGCAAACTAAAAATCCTTGTGATGATGTGAAGTAGTGCCAACATAGGTAGCTGGAGTTTTGTAAAGAATTAAATGTCATTTGTATATCAAACTAATTTGTACAGGTGCTTGTGTTGAAAATGTATTTGTAAAATTGCGTTTGTTAAAAGAAATGTACCAACAGTAGATCCTGCTGGACAGAAAAGAAGTACACCTTTATGTTGGACTGTATTGTAACTGTTGAAATGAATATACTGTAACAGAGGATACTGGAAGAGAAGAGGTTAATTTCAGCCCAGCAAACTTTGAAAAATAGTCTTAAATTAAATTAGCTGGTTTAAGCCATAAAGAGTGTATCTCACAGGTGTGATTGCAGCCACAGACAAAATGTCTGTGAAAACCAGGACCAGAAATCCTACTGTAGTGTCCTTAAGGGAGAACTAATTGCTACCCTGGAAGCATGGGAGATTTTGAAATGATTTTATGGCTTCCAGATGCTATAACACCTGTGTGTGTGTGTGTGGGGGGGGGTGACACATACTTGTATGATTCTGGCTCAGCTTCTAGTAAAGGGGTAGTGTGGGAACCAGAAGTCAGGTGGCCAGTTGTATGTGATGTCATTCTGTAATCCAGCACTGAAATGATGTTTTAATACTAGATGAGACAGTAACACTTAGCAGTCTGTTTGTGAAACCTGACAAAAAAGGACCACTCACCCAAATCATCTTGCCTTGCTCTATTAAGTAAGTAGAGAACAGTAAGTCTTTAGATCAGTCAGGAAAATATAGTGAGATTAGTTAAGTATTGTTTTTCTCTATCTGTGTGAACCTTTCCATCTGTGTTATTTTTAGTATTTCCTGTGTCTGAAATTCTGGTGTTTATTGTAAATAGATATTTGGTATTTTCATGCTCTTTATTATTTATTATTAAACATATTTAAACATTTCATTGTGACTGGTCTTTTAGAAAATATTTTAACTTTTGAGACTACTTATTTATTTAATGACACTGTGGCCACTCCTGAAAGCCTTGCTGTTTGGTCAACATTACCATTGGTATTAGTATTAATTTCACTCAGTATAACTGAGTACCCTGGTAAGAGCCTTAGAGTAGCTGGCTTTGTGGGTGTTCTGGTTGCAGTGTATCTACCTTATAGCTTGGACAAAGGTGGTAGTACTACTAAAACTGTGCCAGTCTTTCCCAGGTGTGTGTGTGTGTGTGTGTGTGTGTGTGTGTGTGTGTGTGTGTGTGTGTGTGTGTGTGTGTGTGTGTGTGTGTGTGTGTGTGTGTGTGAAAAACCAAAGCTCAAAGACAGAGTGCATGTGTCAGCTACTTTGAACAGGGACACTGACAGAACTAAGTTCACAGTGAGAGTGGTGGAGGACTTGGCTTGCAACACCCAGCTAAGGACATAACTCTATAGCTGTGTCAGTGGGGAGTCTTATTTGGGACATGGAGAGAGAGAGGAAAACCCAGACCCAGGACAGGAGTGAGTTTCCTGTGTGCTCTTAAGGGAAACTGTGCCTAGTGCAAGAGCTGCATTTGAAAATACTGTGTGCATTTATATTTGTTCCAAGTGAACATCCCTCACCAGTGTCAGTGGTGAGGATTGAGGCTCCTTGATTACTGACCAGGAGGAGGGATGTCACAGTCCTCTTGAAGGCAGACATTCTGACATGATCTTGTTTTCTCTGAAGCTATTGTGCAGAGTCAGAACCCTTTCCTGCACATTAGGATTTGGCCGCAAATCAGAATGCTAAAATGCATATGTGAATGGGTTTATGTTTTAACAGCTGACTCAGTTAAATTAATTTTACAACCTGGGGGGCATACACATAAGGTAGAGTTGTACTGAGCATGCCTCTGCCCATGCTTTTAATAACATTATCCTTGAAGGAATTATCTGTTCCTGTCTCTAAAAATGTTTGGATTACACATTCACTTTACTATCCTTCTATAACTTAAACCATAATCAAAACTCTACAAAATATACTGTAGATTGATTAGAACATATGCAGTCAGAGAGATTTAAGCTCCTGGCTATAGCCTATATAGAAAAAAGTGTATATTAAGTTTTTCCAGAATTTAGTTTTTGGGCAGATGAAAGTATCCAAACCATCCTTTCTGGTTAAGAAAGGCCCCTAGCCTTTAATAACATTGGAGTGACAATGAGGCTTCCCCCAATATGGAGTGACAATACAGTGCATTAATAGTGTTCTTAAAGGACAGCTATGTGGTAAACATAGCAATCTTTTTCCCCAAAGTGGGTTCCCTCCCTAGATACTGATCCCCATACTTTCACATATTACACAGGAAAGATTTGCAAGTCCCCAGCCTTTTCTATCCTAGTAAGCTTCCTTAGTGCATATCACATTATAATTGAATGAAGTATCATGGTAGTTCTTTTGGAAATGTATTTCTTTTATTATTGCATCAATTCACCTATCACATCTGAAAGTCTTTGACCAAGGAAACACATGGCAAGATATCTGTAGCCATTGTTTGTAATATTACATACACTGATGTTATAAAGCTATTCAGTCTCAAAATTTACAATTGTTTGACTTTGCCATATTATATAATGCTGCATTTCTCTCTTCCTTGGGGTTCTGAAACTGTTAAGCCTTTTGTAGCCTAACAAATATGAAAGAGTCACTGCAAAAAAATCACCAACATTTTTACTGTGGATTCTCAAAGCTGACACAATGTCTCACTGCTTCCACTCTAAATGAAATGGAATGTGATCTGACAAGACAGACTAGGGCACTGTAATCTCATAAACTAGGCCCTCATATTGCATTATAGCCAAATAGCAGATGTCCAAGAAAACAAAATTACATCATCTTGTCTGGTCTCATAACGGCATTCAGGGTTAGAAAAAAATTACAATTAAGACTAGGTAGCTATCATGCTGCTGGCATGTTTGGATTGTGTAGAACATTATGACAAGAAAAATGTTTTCACTTTCTACTCATAACGGTCCTTCAAGGGCCCCAGAGCAATCAAGTAGAACAGTTTTTCATGTTAAGAACCTCAAGTCAGCCAGATTAACTGTATCAAAGGGAGCAATTGTTAGATTCTCTAACAAGAAATTAAAACCACAAGGAGGGAAGACCAGTTTTCTTGGAGGCCACTTATGCAAAACCCCTTTCAAAAATATTTTGACATTAGAATGCATTGAACAATGAGGATCCATGGGCAGGCATGCTGAAATGGCCAATAAATAAACTTTGATGGAGGAGTAAGAAAGGCCATGGGATAGTAACTCACACAAATATTATAAAACCAGAGAACAACTAGCCATGAATGGGTTTTGGTTATGTTGTTGGCACCATTTAGAAAACCTTTTCCATTTGCTAATATATGATTTCCTAGTAGCAGGCTTTCTTCCCTCTATTAGTTCCTATTAGACATCCTCAGTAAACAGGTTCCCAAAAGGAATTAAGACCCTGTCATCCAAGCAGTCAGCTGAAGTTGATAGGGGACTAGGTGTATCAAACACTCCTAATCCTGTGGAAGTATAAGTATATCTTTTCTGTAAGGAAGCTTGTGGTAATTGTCTGTGGCCATTTCCAAAAGAAGGGAGAACCACTGTTGCCCGGTCCATAAGGGAGTCATTTCAATGATTTGGGAGAGTCCTTCTGAATCTTCATAAATTCCCTGGATATCATTGGAAAGGGTGGAAAAGCATACAGGAACATTCCTGTCCAAACAAAGGAAAATGCATCTGTTCTCCAGGTCTTCTTGTAAGGAGCAAAAAATATATGGTAGCAGGATAAAGGTTGGTAAGACAAAAATAAGAATAAAATAAAGAAATACCAAACCAACAGGCTAAAATCCAGGAACTTTAATAGATGTATCCAAAAGAGTGGTAAGCGCCTTCACGGTGACCACACCACTTCATCAGACAACATTAACTAAGAAATACAAGTCTTTTATACAAAGTGTGACCTAGCATTTTTATACCTCTACCTCACCCTACTATACAAAGTTTATTGATATGTGTGAAACTGAGTTTAGGGACTTGTTCCAACATGGCACCAGGGCTAACTTTTCTAATATGTCTTCAGAAGACTATATAGCCTTACAAGAATGTAAAAACACACGTGCCTTGGAAATTAGACCAGCCGACAAAGGTGGTGGCATTGTGGGTTTGGATAGAGAAATGTACCTGAATCAAATGAAAGTACTTCTGTATGATATGAATTATTATAAATGTATTCCTAAGCATGTAGTACATGGGATAACTGAGAAGGTTTCTTTTATGATATTCAATTTACTGATGACTGGTTTGATTAATGAAGACCTTTTCAAGTTCTTGAATGTTAATCATCCTTTAACCCCCACAGTTTATGGCCTCCCCAAAATTCACAAAAATTGTGTTATTCCACCTATGAGGCCAATAGTATCAGGACCTGGATGGTACACTGAACCATGGTCTATTTATATAGAGAAGACATTACACCCTCTATTAGAATTGTGTGACAGTGTTTTGAAGAATACAACAACTTTCCTTGACAGGTTGTATGATAGAATCTCGATGATCAATGTTAACTATATGTCTGTTGTGCTTGACATAGTCATTATTTATGGTCATCCCCAATGATTGGGGCATAAATAATGTAAGGGAATTCTTAGATGGTAAGGAAAGCTTTTCTGATAATAACATAACACATATATGTTCCCTATTAGAGATTGTGTTAGAGAATAATATTGTTCTATTTGAACAGGAATTTTTTCTGCAAAAGGCTGGGGTGGCCAATGGCACTGCCTGTGCCAATAGCTACATTAACCTAGCTTTGGTGCAATGGGAACAACATAATTTATTGTCAAACAGTAATGTATTTGCAGAGCACCTTCTTTGGTATGTCCATTTTGTTGATGATATTTTTACGTTATGGGGTGGCACAGTTGATGATTTGAACAATTTCATGAGGTACATGCATAGTACCACCTACTTTCTGAAATGTGCATGTGTACACTCTTTTGAACATTTAGAATTTCTAGATGTCGAAATAGACAAAGCAGACTTTAATTCTGTCCATACCAGCTTATATAGAAAACCTGCATGCAGGAATGCACTTTTACACAATAATAGTATGCATCCAAGGCATATAATGAGAAATATGCTTAAAGGACAGGTATATAGATTACTTAGGCTTCATAATGATGATACAGTTGCACGCAAAGCTCTTGAATCTTTGAAAAATGACTTTTTAGAAAGGGGCTATCAAGAAATAGAAATAGACACCTGCATCTCCGAAACCTGGAAGCAGAGATTAGATAGATGCAGGCCTTATTTTAAATCAACTACAAGCACACATGCAGTAGGACGGCAACAGGACTCTACTAGTAATATTTTTAGAGTGCCTCTACAATATTCTAGTGATATAAGTCAATATTGTGACATTATAAAGAATAACTGGAAGATACTGAACAGTGTACCTGAGTTAAAAGACAAGATAGGAAGTACTCCACATTTTTCTTTCAGAAACAACAAATCCCTCAAGCAACATCTTTGCTATAAGTCCAATATGCTAGAGAAAGGGAACCCATTATCTGACAGGATTGGTACATTTCCTTGCAGAAGTTGTTCAGCCTGTAAATTTATTTTTACCTGTCTGTCATACACTTACCTAGTTTTAAGATTCACAATTAATGTTGATTTTTATGCTGACTGCAAAACGTGTAACCTAGTATATTTTTCTTTCTGTCAGCTATGCCATGCAGTTTATGTTGGCAAGACAAATAGACCCTTTAAGGATAGGACCCTTGAACATCAGAGAGACATAAAGAATAAAAAAGATAGTAATGCCTTAGCAGCACATATTATGAACCATGGTATCACACACTCATTTAGGTTCTTTGTATTACAAGTTTTAGACACTAATTTAAGAGGAGGTGATTTTAAAAAACACACTGAAACTATAAAACAGAAGTGGATTTTATTGTTGAATGCAGAAAAAACACATGGTCTAAATGTTTTTTTTTCACTGAAACCCTTCCTGAAAGGACATGGATTTAGACATAAATAATATGTTTTATTTTTCTAAATATATTTATAAGTGCAATATGCTTGCATACATTTTTATAGCTGTTTTTATTCATGATATATGAATGTGTTTTCTGCAGTATCTGTTCTTTTAAAAAATTTTGTAACTTTTTGATGACATCATAATTAAGTACATTTTATCGGTCACACTTTGTATAAAAGACTTGTATTTCTTAGTTATAGTTCGATGAAGGTGGGTGACGGTCAAGATGAAACTTTCGGATGCATCTATTAAAGTTCCTGGATTTTAGCCTGTTGGCTTGGTATTTCTTTATTTATTTTTTCTTCTTGTAAGGAGTCCTGGTGCAGACTTTTACCAGCAGATTATTCAGAGATGAGGAAAATAGGTCTACTAGTGAAACTCAACACAGATGGATCAAATCTTGGAAGACCTCTGATCTGGTTTCCATTCATGAGGGTCTGCCCTTGTCCTGCACAGCTTGTTTGCCACACAGTTTTGCTCTGATAGAATGTAGGATGCCTGTTCATAGGTTCAAAGGTTGGTACTAGGCTATCGGCCCTAGGGCCTATACAAGGCTAGCCATAACAATTCCCTGGATATTTCTTCCCACAATATTTACTTCTCTAGACCCCTGTCTAGCAGGGTGACTGACGTGATCCCCGAGGTGAATTTCCTATCTTCCATCCAATCATCAAGGTTCCTTTTGAAGAGGGCCAAGGAGGCGCTCTGCTTGACATGTATGGGCAGTCTATTCCAGAGTATGGGGAGTCTCTGGGTCAGGAACCTATCCCTCCAGCATGTTTTGTTCATTGTGATGACAAGGTTTAAATCCCTGGAGCGTGTGGCTCTGAGGGATTGGGATTTCTTTAAGTGGAGCATGTCTAACAGCTCAGGGTTTGACATGGCCTTGTATGTTAAGCAGAGATCACCTCTGAGTAGACGATATGCCACAGAGTATAGCTGGAGATTTTTTAGATGGTCAGCATATGGCATCTGCTTTAGGCCTGTGATTGTTTTAGTGAGGTATTTCTGTGGCCTTTCCAGCTGTTGCAGATGTCTTGTGAGGTACATACCAAACAGGGCATTATACTCTATAATGGGTCTAATGAGGGATGAGTACAGTGGGACAATGACCTCCTTTTTTCTGGATGAAAAGCCCTTAGTGATGAGGTGTGCCACATAGAAGGATTTCCTGACTGTTGTGGTGATGTGGTTATCGAAAGTGAGACCACTGTCCACCTGTGTCCCTAAGTCTCTCATCAGATTTTCGATGTTTAGTGTACTGCCACCTATGTGGTAATTCATTGGTACAAGTTTTTTTCCAAAGGGGATAACTATACATTTCTTGGCATTAAGCTTGAGCCTGTGGCTCTGGCACCAGGCATCTGTTTCTGTAAGGCCCTTTTGTAGAATATCCACATCATTTGGGGATTCAATAATGGCTCCCAGTTTTCAGTCATCTGCGAACTTTGTTAGCCAGAGTCCCTTAGTGTTGGCCTGTACTTCAGAGAAGTAGATGCCAACAAGAGTGGTCCCAGGACTGAACCCTGAGGTACTCCACTTGTCACTTGTCTGGAGCTGGATTTGGAGTCGGCTACTTTTACAGTCTGGGTTCTGTCAGTAAGCCAGTTGGCAACCCATCAGGTGACGTAGGGATTTATGCCCAGCTTAGTAAGTTTATCTGTGATTCCCAGAGTGGGTGATGGTGTAGAAGGCCTTGGCAAGGTCCAGATAGGCTGTGTAGACTGCCTTACCCTCGTCCACAGCTCTGGAGACTGATTCGAAGAAGTCAATCAGATTCAGGAGACAAGATCTGCCCTTCACAAACCCAAACTGGGTGGGGTCCAGTGCTTGAAGGTTGCCAATGTCTTTGTTTATAAGTTCCATGATAATGCATTCCATTTTCATACCTAAAGATAAATCAGATACGCAGAACCCTGACAACTATAGACCCATATCACGACTAAATATTGACACCAAAATCCTAACATCTCTTTTGGCCAATAGACTGAAGAAAATAACTAGTATAATTATTTCTAATGAACAATCTGGATTCTTAACATCTAGACAATCCAGTGATAATACTTTAACACTTCACACGTTAATTTCATATGCTAAACAAAATAATCTAAACATGTATGCACTTATCATAGATGCACAGAAGGCCTTTGATAGAGTCAACATTAAATTTCTATTCCAGATCTTACCCAATTTAATATACCCCAAGAATTTATCCTGACTTTACAAACACTATATAACAACCCTTATACAACTTTATATATAAATAAAACATGGTCTAACAGAATTCAAATCAGAAATGGTACATGGCAGGGATGCCCTCTATCTCCCCTATTATTTAACATATATTTAGAACCCCTTTTCTTAAACATCAAACAAAATACTTACCATAATGCCCCAATAATTTATAATACAAAAATCTCCTTGTCGGCTTTTGCAGATGACCTTACCATATACTGTACAACTCCAGTATTGGACACTCAAAAATACTATCCGCTATTGATGATTTTTCACTATCAAACTATAAAATAAACCTTAAAAAAAAACAATATCTTTCCCTTAAGAACTCCAAAACCTTTCTCACTTTTACCACTGGTAGGACAAATTAATCCTGAGGAAAAGATCAAATATCCAGGAATTACATTCTCTACAGATAACAAAAAATTTTATTTTAATAATATTAAACAACATTGGGAGTACATATCATGTGATTTAAAGAGATGGAAAAATCTGAAATTACTGACATGAGCAAAAGTGTTGATCATTAGAATGAATATTTTACCCAGATTATTATACATTTTTATGTCTTCTCAGATACTAATACCCAAGAAATATTTTAAACAAATTCATACTGAAATTTGATAAGTCTATATGGGATCCAAAAAAACGTAGAATATCTTATGATAAATTGATGACTCCGAAAAGTAAAGGAGGATTAGATCTACCTAATTTTGAAAACTACTACTTAATCATAAATGCCAGTAGAACACTAAGAATTGCAAACTATGACTCACAAAGTAAAAATTGGTCCCCATATTGGTTAAGATTGAGTTTTAAACATATAGAAAGTTTTAACATAAACCCCGAAGCATTACCTTTTTTAAATAGTGAAAACATTACAACATATAATCTAATGGAACACATTAAAAACTATATATCATTAACACAAAAACACTTTAGATCAGTAAATTTCTTCCACCATATGTTAATCCTACAACCTATACATAAAAATCCTAACCTGAAAATTAATAATCAACTAATAGATCTGGAAAGGTTCCCACTTATAACTAACTTAACACTACAAGATATATACCCATATCTAAATGGTTCTGCTCATGAATTAAGACATCAACTGGGCCTTCCTAAATCATATCTATTGATTTTGAGACAGGTCAAAGAAATGTCCACAAGTTATCTTCAAAACATATCCATCAATAAAGATGATTTAATGAAATGTGTTATGCTATGGCAAGCCCTTCTTCAAAATAGGAAATATATAACATGTTCATACAAATTGTTAAAAGACATGAAATTTCAAGACCAGCTACTATTGTCTAATTATTGGAGGAAAAAATATCATCGATTGAGGAAAATAAAATACTACAAGCATTCAATTTAACGATAAAATCTATTTCCCTTCAGAAGCTAGCTTTCACTCAACTCATGATATATAATAATGCATATTACACGCGTCTTAGCTTGCATAAAGTTAACCCTAAAAACTCACCAAAATGTCCACATTGTAAAGATGAAACTGCTGACCTTTTGCATATGTTCTGGAGCTGCAAGTGTATATTTAAACTTTGGAACTCCCTGAAACTACAACTACAAAAAATGGGATACCAAGCTTCAACGCTTACTTGGGAATTTACAATTTTACATATCCCTCCAAACAACCTATCTAAAACCCAAATGACCACCCTAATTAATATTTTTCTACTAATGAAACTTTACATAGCTGCAAACTGGGTAACCCCATCTAAAACTTCTTGGGAAATTTTTAAGATATTAGCGATAAAACATATATTAGCCCACAAGTTAATACTAAACAAACAAAACAATAATCCATATAATCTGAAGTTATGGGAACAGATTTTCAATATCATTCTGGCATAAAATTTTGGCCGAGGAAACTTTTTCAGCTTACATCATGGGAACAGATCATGTTTTAGAAGTCACTATTCTAAGGTATTAACCCTGGAGGAAACAACCTTTTTTCTCTATCACTAAGAAGAAATATGAAAGCATTCATGTAAATATGTTTTAAGTATATTGTTGTTAGTACTACCTTAATTATCACCAGTGTACTCTCTTGTGATTGTTTTGTTGTGGAAAATAATGAAAAACACTAAAGAAATATTATGGAAAAAAAATAATGCATTCCATGCCCTTGCAGATCAGGCTCGTCAGACTGATGGGACGGTAGTTCCCGGGATCCAAGGTGGATCCCCCTTGAGGAGTGGGATAACTGTAGCTGTGCACCACTCAGTGGGCACGGAGCCTGAGGTGAGGCTATGATTAAACATGACACTTAGGTGAGGTGCCAGTTCATTTTGTAGTTCATGTAGTACACAGCCTGGGATGTCATCTGGTCCCATGGATGCTGTATTCTTAACTTTGGAGAGTGCGGTTTCTACCTGTGTGGCTGTGATTATTGGAAGTTGGCAATCTTTTGGTATTGAGATGGGCCCTTTAGGAGATGAGAGGGGGGTGAAGTTGGCACTTAATCAATCTGCCAGGATATTGGCAATATCCTTGGGAATCAGTATATTTAATGCCATTCTGTTGAAGCTCAGAGCAGATCTGAGCATTGCCATTTAGATTCTTGACATAACTATAGAATGCCTTGTGGTTGTCTTTGGAATCTTTGGCAATTTTATTTTCGTAACTAGCTTTTGAGGATTTTATGAGGGATCTCAGCTTCTTACTGTGGCTGGTGAGGGAGTTTTTTGCATCCTGGGATTTTCCTCTTTTCTGCAACAGTTTCTTCCTTCTGTTGTATAGTTTGTTTATAGTAGGGGACCACCAGATTGGTTTCCATTTTTTGGAGGAGAGCATCTTGGTTCTATTTGGGATGGCACAATTCATGCACGAGTGGATGTGCTCGTGCAGTGCTTTAGTGTAGGATTCAGCAGTCGAACGTTCAGCTCCCGTTTGCATGGGTGTCATGAATTTTGTCACTTCTGACTTGAGTAACATGAAGTTGGCTTTGGAGAAGTTTTTTAAGGAGGTTTCCTTACTGGGGGTTGGGGTGGGATGTGGATGTTAAGAGTGATTTGCTTATGGTCAGACCTGACTAATGAGGGGGTGACCACTGGTGTGGAGCATCTATCTCCCATGTTGGTAATGACCAGGTCTAGGATATTGGAACCCCTGGTGGGACAATGGATTAGTTGATCCAGGGCATTGGAATTTATGAATTCCAAGAACCGTTGGGAAAAGGAGTTGGTACCCGCATATTTTTCCCAGTTAATGGCTGGGCAGTTGAAATCACCCAGTATTAGGGTGTTTGGTTGTTTCTTAATATTTTCCAGTATGTTTAGAAAGGTGTAGTGAGAATCTTGGGGCATGGTGGGGGATCTGTAGCAAGCTACTATTTTAATTGCAGTCTTACCTAGTGTTAGTTGCACCTGGAGAATTTAAGATGCATTGTGTTGAGCAACTAGCCTGGAGGTGTGAATATCCTTGGTGAATATGGACACTCCTTCACCTTTAGTGTTTCGGTCTTGGTTTTGTGGCCGAAAAGTGTGGTAAGAGTTGTAGCCTGGTATTGCAGGGGTGCTCTCTGGAGCCTTGAACCATGACTCAGGTACTGCACAGATATCAATGTTCTCCATTTTTAGGAGTGCCTCGAGAGAGTGCATTTTGATGTTTAGACTTCTAGCATTGAGTAGCATTACCTTCAGATTTTGCATGCTTGTATCTGTTACGGTGGTGGTTTTGTCCTTTGAACCTTGCCTAAGAAAGGCACTATAGGGGTGACAAGAGCTTTAGGCAGTAACCTGAATCCCAGGGGTGACAGGTGCAGACCATCTCTGGCAAAGCATTGTGGTTTGTCGATCATGTCTTTCCAGGCAGACAGATACTGGATCCCCTTTGAATGACACCAGAAGCTTAGCCAATTGTTGAAGTCAGTCATTTTGTTCTTATACTGTGGTATCATTTTTGGCGAAGGCAGGATGCTTCTCAGGGCTAGGGTCATACCTGCCTGGGCCACATGATCCGAGAGCTCTTCCATGTCTCTTTTCATGTAGTCCAGGGAGGTACGTCTCCAGTCATTCACTCC